>NW_006204113.1:7818714-7830810 GCF_000334495.1 Tupaia belangeri chinensis
TCTTTCCCCTGTACTTTTCCAGGTATTGGGGTATACAGGTCAGAGTTTAAAACCTATATTCTAAAAGAGGAGTAAAAAGTAGACATAAAATCTAAATCTGTTACTGTAGCACCTCACTATTATAAAGCAATTTTCTGTACCAGTTACCTTTTATTAAAGCTCCCTTTTAAGGTTTATTTTTATTTTTTTTTTCATAAGCAAGAGAGGGCGAGACAGAGAGAGAAAGAGGAACAGAGTGAGACATGATCCACAATAGAATTTTGTTGTGATCCACCCACAGATTCAGTCACACCCACATCACAGCGTGCATATTGCTCGGTGTGTTCAGAGAGGTCTCTGATGTGAACCTAGAATCTTTCCTTGTGTCCTCACAGAGCATCCCCTTTTACCACTGTGCCTCCATTTGGCCCTTGTTATCAGCTGCCTTTTCCTGTATAACAAACCATGCTCCAGTTTGGTAGGTTAAAAACACTTTTATTTTTTTCTTTGATTATGCCAAAAATTGTGTACAGCACTCACTCATGCAAACTAGAGAGAGAAAGAGAGAGACAGGAGAGAGAGAGAGAGGTGAAAGAAATAAAGAGAATGAATCCCCTGGTCATGCCACAATTCTTGTTCCTCCAGTTTTTTATCCTGTCCGGATCCTGTGGCTAAGACTCAAACTCTGGCCAGCTGCTTTGGATCTGGCTTCCACAGCACAACGTTTAACTGCTGTGCCATGGGGACCAGCCCCAAACAATAAACTTTTAATGTCACAGTTACATGGCTCAGTGGGACCATCCTTTGGATTCTTTTGGACTCACTGAGTCTGTGATCCACTGCGAGTAGCTGGCAAATGGACAGGCTATTGGATAACCTAGAAAGGGCCCACTCCAGCTTGGCACTTGCCCGGTTGTTAGGTATGGTGACAACACAGGCCTGCAAGCTTCAGCTTCTTCACACAGAGGTTTAGAAATCCATAGACAACAAAAGTCAAAGCTGCAAAGAATCACGAAAACTGAGCGCAGAACCTGAACTGCCATAGGCAAGTCAAATGGCACAGCCCAGGGGAAAAGGTTGAGCATTCAAGACTCATTTCTTAATAGGATTACTGCAGAGCCTTGTGGCCAGTTTCTACAACCTGCTACAGTCTCCATTGCAGCTCTTTCAGCATTCTGCATCCATTATTTTCTACTAATTGTTATTTCTGTGTGCTTTCAAAAGCTGATAATATTTTTAAATTAAGAAAAAATGAAAATAGTAAATTATGTTTTGTTGAGCAATATGTGCATGAGAGATTAAGTGAACAGACATATAAATACCCAAATGGTACATAATCATTTCCAGGAAGATTAAGAAAACCTCAGCAGGTGCTATTTTTAAAAGCAAAATATTCTTCTGTGGTGACAAAGGATGCTGCTCTGGGGAGATTTTCCAATAACGGAATATTCTCACTAGAAAAGGGATTTCAACTTTGGTGATTTTGTCCCCAGAAAAAGGTGCTCCAGGATCTTGAAAGCCCTAAAGACACTGCTGTTGATGTGCTGGGTTCTCTCTGTTAGTGCGTCCACAAGGAAGAACATTCACACATCACGATATATGACATTCAAATGACACTTTGGAACAACACTTTGGAAACATTTAGTAACTTATTTTGTTGATTATGGCCTGGATTTTGTGATGTGTCCCCCTAGAGAAAACCTATAATTCTACACCATGTAGAAATAAAATTTTATTCAGTTAGTAATTAGTAAAGTGGGGGCTCCCACCGTAGGTTGGGAAATCTGCAAAATTTGAAAAGTACGTAACAGGGGAACAGTCAGGATGAGATGATCTGGAAGAAAATGAAAGGAAAGGGCTTTTTTGCTATCTTCAAGCTATTGTAAGAGGTTTGTCTCATGGTGCCTGGACAAGAGATTCAGCTTTTTTACCTCACATGCATGGTCCATGGTCCATGGATATTCATGGTCCATGGATATTCTTTTCTCAAGGGTTTTTTTTTTTTTCCTTGCCATAAGGTGCATGTGCTCACCTGAGAGAGATAGATGGAGATAGTGAAAGGGAAAGTAAGAATTCACCACCCCCCCACCCCTCCCAGGGTGGATGGACATGCTGAAATCCCTTCTTCTCCATTCTCCTCCAGGAATTTTGAGCATGTATGCACATGTGCCCAGTGTGATTTTCAAGCCACCGGGCCCAAGAATTGAACTATGGTTGGCTTTAACTACTATACTATCTGCTGGCTCCAGGATATTCTTTTTTTTTTTTTTTTTTTTTTTGGTGAAATGCTTTGCAGATGTTAAGATGGACCATCCTAATAACTATGTAAAGAATTTTAAAATTAGGTGCTCAAATTTAATGAAATAAGCAAATACTCTAACATGTCATATAGTTCATTCTTGACCGAATGCCTGCATCCCCATTAAGATAGCTACATTGTGTAATTATTTAAAAAGGGTCAAAATGATTGTAATAATAAATTTCTACATATTAGGAAATTTATCTTCTACTTTCATGGTTGAAAACTTCTAAATTGACTTACTAATGCATTTATATAAAGTGTGTATTATTTAATGAGTCACTAAACCAGCATGAAAAACTTGACCCTGACCAAGGGATGTACTCTAAAGAAGCAATCTGCACCAGTCCTCTCCACCATCGCATCTTCAGATCTCTCAACTTCTCCCATAAAGTGAAGACATCCAGTAGGGTATATAATATATGTAATACAATGTATATCTCTTAAACTCCAGCTCATTTCACTCAACATGAAATCTTCTATATTTACCCATTTTTGAGTCAAACGATAGGATCTCATTGTTTCTTATAGCTGTGTAATATTCCATAGTGTGTGTGTGTGTATATATGTATATACACACACACACACATATTTATACACAATTTTTCAACTCAGTTATCAGTTTGTGGACAATTAGGTTGGTTCCATGTTTTATCAATTATAGACAATGCTGCAATAAACATGGTTATGCAGCTGTCTTTTTGTTAGAGTGTTTTCTTAGCCTTTGGATGGATATCAAGAAGTAGGATTGTTGGGTCATATGGAAGTTCTATTTGTAGGTTTTTGAGAAATTTCCATGTTGTTTTTCAGAGAGACTGGGAAAATTTACTTTCCCATTGAAAGGATAAAAGAGTTCCCTTTTCCCCACAGCTTTACCAACACTCATTATTCTTGATTTTTTGATCCTAGCCATTCTAACTGGGGTTAAATGGTATCTCTTTGTAGTTTTTTCCTTTATGACAAGAGCCTTTGAACATTTTTTTATATGGGTCCTGGCCATTTATAAGTTTTTCTTGGAGAACTGTCCAATTCATTAGCCCATTTTTAATTAGATTTCTCTTTTAATGGGTGAGCTGCTTGAGTTTTCTATATATTCTAGGTATCAATCCTTTATCTGAGGGATAATTTGCAAATATTTTCTTCCATTCTGAGAATTATATTTTCACCTTATAGGATGTTTTTTGTTTATTTGTTTTTTCCACTGTGAGAAAGTTTTTAAACCCAATGTTATACCACTTGTCTATTTTAGATACTATTGTGCATCAAAGGGTCTTATTTAAGAAATCTTTGCCTACTCCACAATCTTCAAAAGTTTCCCCTATAATTTCTATCAGTTGTTTTGTGGTTAGAGTCTTTATATATAAGTCTTTGATCCATTTTGAGCTAATTCTAGGTAGTGGTGAGAGATCAGATCCAGTGATACTTTTCTGCAGATGGATATTTAATTCTCCTAACACTATTTACCAAAGAGACTCTCTTTTCTCCACTGTATCATCTTATACCCTTTATCCAATATCAGTTGACTGCAGAATTCTGGGTTTGTTTCTGGTTTCTCTAGTCTGTTCAATTGGCCTATGTATCTACATGTGTGTCAGTACCATACTGTTTTAATTATCATTGCTTTGTAGTATACTTTAAGGTAGGGTAGTGAGATATCTCCTTGTTTATTATTTAAGCAATATGAGGCATTTTTTGATTCCAACTGAAGTTTATAATTGTTTTCACTATTTCTGTGAAGAATGTCTCAAGTAATTGTATTGGGATTGCATTAAATATGTAGATAAATTTGGGTGGGATTGACATCTTGATTATATTAATTCTTCCAATCCTAGACCACAGCATGTCCTCTCATTTTTTTAAATGTCATATTTGATTTCTTTTTTCAGTTTTTCATTTTCCTTATAAAGGTTTTTTACTTCTTTGGTTAGATTTATTCCTAGATATCTTATTTGTTTTGTAGCTATTGTGAATGTGATTGCTTTCTTTAATTCTAAGTCTGTCCATTATTGTTGTAATGACACGGACACATTTTAAGGGTAAGGATTAGGTTTTTGTTTTTTTTTTTGGAGAGATTTTTGCTATAGGGCGCGTGCACTCGCCAGACAGAGAGAGACATAGAGACAGAAAGCGAGAAATCACCCTCCAGGGGGGATGGTCACGCTGCAATCCCTTCTCCTCCATTCTCCTCTCGGGATCTTGGGCACGTACGCACACGCGCCCGGCGTGAGTTTTAAGCCACCGGGTCCAGGACGCGAACCGCGGTCGACTACGTGGGAGTCCAGCGACATAGCCATTACGCTAACTGCTGGTTCCCAGGATTAGGTATTTTTGTAGAGTGGCTCCCTACATAGGTTTAATGGAAGATATCTCATGATTACATTGTTATCGATATTTAGAAAAAAGACCACAGAAGAGACATTTCAATGAGCCCTAGACATTGCATCTTATTGTTGCCTTAATATATTAACAGGAATTCATACTAATTACTTGTTAGTTCATATCCCAATTCTGTCATTCTGACATGCACCAATCCTTTCTTTTAAGGAAAGCACCTGTTTAATTTTTGGTGCCACCAAATATCATAGGATTGTTATTTATTTTTGTTTCCTCTGCTCTAGAATAAGACATGTTTCCAAAGATCCTTGATTTCTTTAATAGAATGAGACATAGAAACAAAGATCTGTGTTCTAGCTCTGTTTATTACTACTGTGGTGTGGTTACTTCTAGGCCCTTCCAAGGGCCAAAACTAGGAAATACATTTACTTCTACTAATCCAAAATACAAAGACTTCTTCCTTTCTTAAGCCAGTTATTAAGGTATGATTATTATGCAAAAAGCTGTACATATTAATGTACATAACTTGATGAATTTGAGAATGAGTATACACCTTTGAGACTATCACCATTATCAAGTTCACAGGTATATATCAACTCCCACAGTTTCACCTTGCCCCTATTATTATTACTATTACTGGTAAAAACAGTTAACGTGAAATCTACCCTCATAGCAAATTGTAAGTATACAATACAGTATTGTTAGCTATAGAAACCATGGTAAATAGTAGAACTCAAGAACTTACTGTATGTGTCTGTCGGATATGGAGTCCTACAGCCCTACTATTTCCAGTTTTATAGTTCATTTATATACCGAGGTACCACATTTCTTCGTGCATGATGAACATATTTTCCTATATTCTCTTGCATGTGTCCTTGAATGTTTTTATAATAGGTCCTCTTAAATCTGTTTCTTCAAATGCCAGCATCTGGAATATCATAAAGTCAGTATCTACTGCCTTCTTTTTCTCCTGATTTTGAGTCACATTTTTCTTTTTCTTTTCTTACCTAGTATTTTGTTATTGTATACAAAATATCATGTGATCTACATATTAGAAATTCAGGATTTCTCAAATTTCTTCTAAAGAATATTAAGTGGCTTTATAAAAGGCAAGTAACTTGACTAGTCTTGGAAGGCAGGCTCTGTGATTCCTATAGCAAGAAGCAGCTAAAAATTCTGCTTAATTCCCTCATCTTTTGCTTTCCAATGCTCTACTTGACCCCTTGAAATTCACTTCTAGTAAAGATATGTCAGTGTCAATACATGAGACTCTATTCATGTACAATTATTTATTGACTTCTTATTTCTTATTACCCAATTATTCAAGACTAATACACTTTTGGAAAGGATTTATTTTATTAACTAAAGATACCCCTAAGTGGAGCCAGCAGATGGCATAGTGGTTACATTGTTGTACTCCTACATAGCCAATCGCAATTAGAGTCTCAGACCTGGTGGCTTGAATCTCACATGGGGCATGTCCAAGATCCCAGGAGGAGCATGGAGAAGAGATTGCAGCATAGCCAATCCTGTGTGTGTGTGTGTGTGGGTGATTTCTCACTTCCCTTTTCACTATCTCTGTCTCTTTCTCTTTCTTGTTCTGGCAAGCACACATGCCCTAAGGAAAAAAAAATACCTCTTAAAAATAATCCCTAAGTAGTGTCCAAAAATCTGGTCATTATAGAGTAGACTAATATAACCATTCATTTGTTAAAGATTTTTGTACATAAGTTATAAAATTTTTGAAATTTAGTTTTTTCTCTGCTAAAGTAATCATTTTTTTTTCCTTCTTAAAGGCTCTCTGGTAAGGTCCAAATTATTTTAATATTTAGATACATCGTTCTCCCCAATTTTCTCTCAATCCTTACTTCATAAGAAAGAAATAAGTCATTGATTAAAATATAGATATCTGTGGATGACTTGCCTACATGTAAAATACCTAATCATGTGGGGCCAGCAGATGGTGTAATGGTTATATGCTGACCTCCCACGTAGTTGACGGTAGTTCAAGTCTTGGCGTGAGTGACTTAAAACTTACCCTGATCATGTGTGCGTGTGTGTCTAAAATCCTGAGGGGAGACTGGAGGAGAAGGAATTGTGGCATAGCCATCCCCCTTGAGGAGTGATTTTTTTTGTTTGTTTCCTCTCTCTGTCTGTGTCTCTGGTAAGTGCATGTGCCCTACAGCAAAAATTTCTCTTAAAAAAAAAAAAAGAATCCTTAATCATGAAAAGGAAATTTTACTTATTGAATGACTACTTATAAACTTAATACAAGAATGCTTTTTATATGTACTGTAAGTTTTCAAATTAGACTAACTGAAATTTGTATAACTGAAGTTCATAATTAGAACATCATGTCGATTTTAAGTCTTGACCTGTGGAAATGTATTTTACTTTGAAATAGCCCTTTCTTTACCTCTTTTCATGACATAAATTCAATAACATGTGGATAATATCCACACATTTAGGAGTCCAGTGTGATGGAACTCCTCTTAAAAAAAAATTAGAAAAGTTACAAATAATTAAATCTCATGAGTTAAGACAAGAATCATAGAGTTCTAAATTTTATGCACAGCCAGAGGGCTATAGATCATGTAAGTTCCAGTGGGCTAATATTTGTTTTTCTTTCTGTCTTTTGAAAGTGAAATAAAGCTGTGTGGATGAAACAAAGGAAAATGACTTGTTGCATAAATCTTTCTCATCTTTTAGTCTTATTGGAAAAGTCAACTCTCAGTTATGTGCCTCCCTATAATCATCCAGACTTTTCTTTTACTTTTAATAGCCTTGAACTTGTTTTATAAAAATCAGAAAACTTAACCAAGTAACCTAAACAAATTAAATTCCTATTCTTTGACATGCAAAATGGATTCAGGTCTTGAGGTTCATTATTATTTAAAATGTCAGTAATATTTTGCCTGCTGGGAACACACATTTTCTTTCTATTTTTCAGTCTTTCTGAAAACAGCTATTGCATATTTTATGAATCACAATGGCCAGGGTTCTTAGTTCATGTTTTTTAAAATTATAAAATCCGGAGTTGATGGTAGTAACATTTTGTTAAGTGGTTGTTGTACAATAGTGTTGTCAAGAATTTTTAGAAAACAATGTGATGACAGAAACATTCTTATAATAATTACTTTCTTGTATGTGATCTTCAGAAACAAATAATAGAAATTCACTGAGGAAGCAAGCTGAGTTTCCTAACAGTATACTAGTTATCCATTAAATGTGGAAAAAATATATTAATATAATTACCATTTATTTTAACATTGAGATTCAACTAGATGACATGATGCATTTATGCCTTTGTTTCTACAATTAGGGACACCTTATATATGCAGTTCAGGGACTCTTCTTTCATTCTGTATGGCATAATTCATAATCATTTCCTCCTCCTCCTCTCTCTCTCTCTTTGTCTCTGTCTCTATCTGTCTCTCTCCTCCCTCAAGTCCATGTGAAAAAGCCTCAGTTAGTACTATACAGATGAATATAATACCAGTAAGCACATCTAAACTAAGTGGGCTACAGAAATCATCATGGTGGACTGACCACAGCCTAGCCTATCACAGAAGGTTCTGTAATCCCTGTCCCTCTCAGTTTATTAGTCACAGGCACCAGGAGTTTAGCAGCATCTACTTTTCTGCAGATTCTAGTTCCAGTGGGTAAATAATCACTTCCCTCACTTTTTTAAGAGTGATTTTTCCTATAGGGTGCAGGTGCTCACTGAAACACAAAGAGAAAGTGAGAAAAGTGAGAAATCGCCCCCTAGAGGTGAGAGTCACGCTGCAATCCCATCTTCTCTATTCTTCTCTTGGGATTTTGGGCATATACACATACACACATGCCTGGTGTGTTTTTCAAGTCAAGTCTGGGACTGGAACTGTGGTTGTCCACGTGGTAGTCCAGCACCTTAACCATTATGTCACCTACTATCCCCAGTAAACAACCCCTTACAGAAGTAGATAACTAGTTCATTGACAGTGACCTTACTGTGATTTCAGGTAAGTCAAATGGCTTCAGTTCTAAGATAGGTATGATGCTGACTACTTCTGCTTTCCTTTCAAATCCATTTTCATTTTATTTGCATGGATAACTTATTTCAGAATAGGGCAAAACAATCAATAAAATAGTGATCTTTCTTTCAACTTAGAACTTTTTAAGATTGCCTTCTAGTGGACCAGCAGATGTATAATGGCTATGTCACTGGACTCCCATGTAGTCAACCACAATTCGAGTCACAGACACAGTGGCTTAAACTTATACCTGGTATCTGTGCGTGCGTGTCCACCCAAGATCCCAAGAGGACAATGGAGGAGAAGGGATTGCAGAGTGGCCATCCCTCTTGGGGGGTGATTTCTCACTTTCTTTCTCTCTGTCTCTCTCTGACTTTCACGCGAGCACATATACCCTATAGCAAAAACCTCTCAAGAAAAAAAAAAAAAATATTGCCTTTTAGAAAACATTAGGGGAAAGAATAACAGGGTGCAGATTCTGTTTAGAGAAAAATACGACTAGGGATGAGGCTGAATGAAAGCCAGTGTGATTTCTAATGTGCTAAAATTAAACTAATGTTTCTGAAAAAGCAATGTTACATCAGAAAATGAACTGGCAAGATACTGGGACACTTCAACTTAGGGAGGCAACTGTAGATCTCTATCTGTAATTTCTATGCCTTTATTTTTGCCGTCTTAATCTCTTACTTTCCAGGTTGGACTTCGAGGGCGCTCATCCTTTTAATTGGGAAATTAAATATTTCCTTTCTGGATGCTTTATATATTTTTTATATATATTATTTACATATTATATTATACATTTTACTTTTCAAGTGCTAAATTACTGTTTTTAGCAAATAAATAATCATATTAAAGGAATCATTTTAGATAACATTGTTTGTAAGCCATAAACCTATACTATTTATAGAAACTACTTAGAGATGCAAAGCCAAGAAGACAACAACAAAAAGCACAAATGAAAACAGAAAACAAAGAAGATGATAAAAGTAAAACCCAACTTTATAAATAATCATCTTTAATGAAATGGTTTAATTAGCCCAATTTAAAGATTTTAATTTTGGTTTAAATAATAATACTCATGTGTTTGTTGTTGAATATAAACCACTTGAAATATAAAGACAGAAATAGGTTAAAAGAAAAAGAATGGAAAAATGATATACCACTCTAATACTAAATGAAAGTTGGACCAACTATGCAAATATTACAAAGCTAGATTTCAGAACAAATTATATTACCAGGCATAGAGAGGGGTGTTTTTTATAATAATCATAATGACAATTCATTAAGCAGAGATAACAAATCTAGGTGTTTGTTCTTCTCTGTGTGTCTCTACTATATTCTGCTCTGCAAAAAATCTAGCTGTCTTAGCCTTCCCTGATTCTAAGTTCTGTCCCCTCAACTTGATGAGACTCAAAGGTTCTACTGGGTGCACCCTGATGTGACATAACCTGTGTGTGTTCTCCAGGCAGTGAGCTGCTCATCTTAGAATTCATCTTGTTTTCTGATTTTGAAGGATCACTCTTTTCTGTTGCCTGATGTTTTGAAACTTGGTTAGTGTATTCTATATTCAAGTGTTTTAGTCATTGTCCAAAGAAACATAAATTCAGCCCTAGTTACTCTTTCTTAAGCAGAACCAAGTCTCCTTATTTATTTAAAAAATTGTTTCTTTGAGTCAGCCATTGGCATGGTGGTTAAGATGGGTGGATATCATATGGCTAACTATGAAGTTCAAGTCCTAGACTGGGAGGGTTATAAGACATGCCAACCACATGTTTATGTATGCCAAAATCCTAAAAGAAATGAAGAAGGAATTGTGGTGTGACGACCTTAAGCCCTATGAAGGTGCTTTCTCACTTTCCCTCTCTCTGTGTGCCTTTCTGCAGTGAGCACAGGTGCACTCTGACAAAATTAAAGAAAAAAAGTTAAAAAAAAGTTTCATTTCATTGGTTAACTTGCTCAATTCGTACACACACACACACACACACACACACACACACACACTGAATGTTTGATATGCCTCAAAATTCACATGTTGAACTAAATCTGCATTGCAAAGGTATTTGTAAATAGGACTTTGGGAAAATGATTAGGTCATGAGGGTGGATCCTTGAAGAACAAGGTTCATGCTCCAGAGAGTTCTCTTACATCCACCTTGTGAAGACACAGCAAAACGAGTGCTCTTTATGAATCAGCATGTGGGCTCTCCATAGATAGCCACCCACTTGTGCTTCATTGCAGTTTTTTCCTACATCCAAAACTGTGATAAATTAATGTGTGTGTTTATGAGTTACTCAGTATAAGGTACACTTGCTTAAAAAGAGCAAATGGACTAGATACACACTCTCTCTCTGAGAGAGATGAGAAGGAGAGAGAGTACTATATATGAAGCCAGTAACCCAAAATGAAGAGAAAGTGAAATATAATCCCAGTCATCATGAACTCATAGTTCTTTGAAAATAAAATTTAGAAAATATGATTTGAAAATGAATAGTGTAATATAGAGTCAAAGTTAAAAAACTAAGGAAAATTATTAGTTTGTAAGTTGGGAAGGATAAAAAGTGTTGTCTGAGCCTTGTTTTATTATTTTCTATGGATTTTCTAGGTAAACAAATGTGAATGAAGCATACTAAGAAAAAACAGAGTTTGTGTAGGTGTGGAGTCATTTGAAAGTGTGAAACTTGGAATGGACATAGAACCAAGGATAGATGGAGGAAAGACTATTATACGATGCTAGAAAGCCGTCTCTTCTTGAAGAACCCAGTGGAGCTCAATACTATGAGATCAAGGAAGCCACCATTGTATTTTAAGCAAGGGAGAAACAAAATACTAATGGCATTTTAGTAGAACCATTCTGGTGACAGTAGGGATATGAATGATAAGACTGGAGTCAGCAGCTTTGTGGCTCTTGCAATAATTCAGATGGAAAAAATAGATTAGGCACTTCTATAGTTGACAGTTTGGGAACTAATACTGACTGCAAAGTCAACATCTATTAGTGACAATTAGATGTAAGGTTTGAAAAAGGAAAAAGTGGAAAGAATGGTTCTGTTTGGATGTCAAACACAATAATGATTTCATTTAATGGAATGATAAATAATAAAGGAGAATTTTTGAAGGGAAAGAAAAAATTCTAGTCAGACAAAGAAGAGTTTTGAAGAGAAAGAGGAAAAATTCTTGTAGAACATATTGATTCAAGGAGCTAATAGATTTTCTGCTAAGATGAGGAGGCTGTTAAAAATACCACATAAAGATTCTCATTTAAGACAAAGTTATTATTTTCCACTAAATTGAAGTCATATCTATTAGGTCGTTGGGAAATTTATGACTTATTTTTCTGCTTTCCTATTCAAAAATACATTATGATTTTCCCCATGACCCAAAACTGAGGAAGAGACAAGGCATTAGGTAGAATTTGAAATGTGAAGTTGGGAAGGATTACAAGAGGATAAGTTAGGGGAAAAAATAGACATA
>NW_006204113.1:7830835-7836134 GCF_000334495.1 Tupaia belangeri chinensis
AAAGAAGGAACAGATGATGGACAATGGGGAAAGGGCGATTTTTCATGAGACTTGGCACTGAATGATGAGATTTTGCAGTTTGGGAAACCAGTTTAGCAAGTGCCCTGTTCTCAGCAAGACATCTGTCATTGGAATCTCACTTTTTTTTTTTAAGGTTCTTGGCAAAGGGCATGTATGCTCATATGAATGTGCAAGAGAGGGGGAGAGAGAGAGAGTCTGTAAGAGGGAAAGTGAGAACCCACCCCACTCTGCCCAGGGAGGAAGGCTACACTGTAATCCTGTTTCCTGTGTTCTTCTCTTGGGATTTTTGGGCATGCACGCATATGTGCCCAGAATAATTTTCAAGTTACCACTTGAACTGCAATCAGCCTTGCCACCTTCTGGCTCTGGCATATCACTTTTTATAGAACCTTAGAGTTCAGATTAATGGGGTTTTGTAGAAGGGTGCAGTGCGTTGAGCATAACTGTTTGAATACCACAAGGAGCAGGCATCTGCAGACTGAGTGTGCATTGTTCACTACCGTCCTTATAGCTACCAGTGAGTATCACAGAATGTGGATGAGAACTTCTATCATAAGGTTTTTCACCGGTCTCATATATCTCAGTGACTATCTTTAAAGCCTCATTAAAGAAAATCAAATTGGCTACTTTACTATATTACGTTTATTCATGCCACCCTCCTGCCTTGAATCTTTTTTAGGCTAACTATTTGAATGAAGGCCAACAAACCAGAACACAGAGCTTTCCAGAGAATCAAGTATCTCTTCCCCAAAAACTGACAGCTCATAAAGTCAAAGGAAATGATCAGAAAAAGTTTCAACCATTACAAATGCTGAGTAGAGTGAAGGGGGGCAGGTTTCTTGCCTCGTGGATACAGCTGGAACATAAGTCATCTGAAAGCTTTTCCAAAAAGCATGGCTAGTAGCAACAGAACCTGTACTCAACCACTAAAATGATGTATGGTCTAATTTCAACCTTAAAATAGGGGCTTTCTTCATTGTAAACAAGACATAGTAATCATATCCACCCTCCTTGGTCTTCTGTGTTGGCTGGTGAGCTGAAAGTGTGTTGTGGGTAGCAGGATAGTACTCCTAATGAACTCTCATTTATATTCTTTCTTCCTCTCTCCCTTTTTCATTCAATCCTTCTTTCTCCTTTTTTCTTCTTTTCTTGTTTCATTAAATAAAAATCTTACCCTGGAGGGAAATGAAATAAAGTTCTACTTGCTTATAAGTGGTGAAATACAATTTCTGCTCTGAATTTCCTTGTATAGTTAGTGTAATTTCCCTAAAGTGAGAAAAACTGGTGAGCTTTGTAATTCCCAGTGGTATAGTGAAATATGTGTACACGTCTCATTGCAGCTAAAAGAAAGGAGCTGCAGCGTGGGCAGGAGGAGTGGGAGCACTTTGCAGGTATCCTGATGTCTTCTGACAGAACAGAAACAGGATGTAGTTGATTGTAGGGAGGCAGTCCTGTTTGATAGGAAATTAAAAGGTAAGGGTAGTTGATTCTGAGAAAATGCTTTGAATCTACCAGAGATTCATGCATCAAAGACAGCTAAAACCACAGCCTGTCAAATCCTGCTTCTGACCACAAATGAAGAATGGTGACGCGCAACAGTATAGAAAGAGCAAGTGAACAACCACCAGCCTCATTGTCGACACAATGATCGGTGACAATGCATCATAACTATGTATCACAAATAGAGATCAATTGCTATCTAATCTGGAGCAGAGAAAAATGACAAAATTCATTATGTACACTTTATTAATCAAAGGCAATACTTTGTTAATGGTGTTATGGTCTAATTTAAATAAGACATTAAAATGTGTTGTTTTTTTTCACACTTTAACTTCAGACTTAGGAGAAGTAAATTATTTTTCACAACATAAGTGTAAGTAGACCCCTACTTTTTTAATTTGCGGAATGTTCCTCTTTTCCTTAATTTATTTATTGAATATTCTTTTTGACTGTAAGTATTGAAAAGTTTTAGTTTTTTTGTTTTGTTTTGTTTTATTTTGTTTTGCTATAGGGCATATGCACTCTCTAAAGAAAGACAGGGACAGAGAGAGAAAGGGAAAGTGAAAAATCACTCCCCAAGGAGGATAGCCATACCACAACACCTTCTCCTCCATTCTGTCAGTATTTTTGGCATCAGGCACACATGTCCAGCATGATTTTCAAGCCACTGAGTCCAGAATTTGAACTGTAGAGTGGGCTGTGAGATCCAGCTTCCTTAACCTCCATGCCATCTACTGGCCCTACAGTTCTAACTTGCATATTTTATGACTTCAGTAATATCAACTAGTTAACTGCCATTGAATAAAAGTTGTTGAAGGTCATTCAAATTGTCCAATAAGAGCAAAAACAAAACAAAACAAAACAAAACAAAAAACCAACAACATCTATCTAACATAAAACAGCTCTTTCATCTTTATTAAGTGAATTTTCAAATGCTATTTTTAGTACTCTAGGCACTTTATATTATTAACATTTTTTTGTCTTTTTCACATACCTTCATAATAAAAAATTCAAGATTATCATTGGTTGGTTCTCCTGGAAACTTAATTGGTACATTTATTATTTCCTATTTAGTCATTATTTCCTCAACTTGCTCTTTAGAAATGCATTTTAAGAGAAAAGAAGAAAGTAATTCTGGTTTAATCATAGCAATTTTAGAAGTGCAGAGGGTCACTGAGATCTTGATAAGCAAAGAATTTTATTTCTTCTTTTTTTAGGTTTTTGCCTAAGATGCGTGCACTTGCTGGATAGAAAAAAAAGAAAGAAAGAAAGAAAGAAAGGAAGAGAGAGAGAGAGAGAAAGAGAGAGACAGAAAGAAAGAAAGAGAAATCATGTCCCAGGGGAAATGGCCAAGCCACAATCCCTTCTCCTCCATTCTCCTCGTGGGGTTTTGGGCATTCATGTGACAGGTGTGATTTTCAAACCTCCAGGTTCAGGACTTAAAAAGCAATTGGTGGGAACCAGCAGTTGGCGTAATGGCTATGTCACTGGACTCCCATGTAGTTGACCACGGTTTGCGTCCCGGACCCGGTGGCTTAAAACTCAAGCCGGGCACGTGTACGTGCGTGCCCAAGATCCCGAGAGGAGAATGGAGGAGAAGGGATTGTGGCGTGACCATCCCCCGGGGGGGTGATTTCTCACTTTCTGTCTCTCTGTCTCTCTCTGTCTGTCTGGCGAGCACATGTGCCTTTTAGCGAAAAAAACCCTCCCCCCCCCCCCAAAAAAAAGCAATTGGTCATGTGAGAGCCCAGCACTTTAAACCACTATACCGCCTCCTGGTCCGAAAAGACTTTATTTCTGAGGACCCTTCACTGAGCTTTCCTCTGCCATCCTTGACACATCTATGAATGTCTAATTTGCTTTCATTCCACGAGGAGAATATTTTGTAAGAGAAGCAATATTGATTCATTTCTGGCTCTCATGAATGTACAAGTTGATGCCATTGGACAGTGAGATTAATTTCTACTATGAGTCTTCAAGTCACTATACTCCCTTCCTTATTGAGTCCAATACCAACACAACTCCCAATGATTTTTCACAAAGATATGCTATCTAACTATTCCTGGGCGATAGAATTCTGAAAAGATTTAGTCTCTTTCTTCCCATCTACATCAAGCTTCAGTGCACTGTACAAAGTACATGTGTTTCTATTTCTGAAATTCTCATTTTATAATGTTACAGAAAATAACAATAATAAATACAACTTAGAGATAAAATTGGACCCTGTTCATACTCATTTCTCCTTCTCCCTTTATCCTGGCAGCATAGCATTTATCAAACTACAGCTTTAGGCTTAAGTCAGCTTCTTTGCTTTCAGACTACAAGAATATTTCCATATTTTTACTTTTGCCTAATGTAGCAGGATGGATAGTACTATCCCCTGATAGATAGCAACCTAGGCTTCACTGCTATTGACATATTTATTCTTCTCTCTAATTTTATATTACATCTACAGTTAATTTTGTTGATCATATTCTTCTAATGTGTTCATTTTTCAAATATTCATTTTCTAAGATCACATTTTCATGGTAACAGCATTTGCCCAGAGGAGTTATTTGATTTGTGAACAGGGTGATGTTTCAAATGGCAGCCTACTCAGGTTAGTTTCCTTCAACTTTTTGTTTTCTGTCATTTAGAATCATTCAGTTCACTAGACCTAAAGAAAGAGAAAAAAAGGACAGTGCAGACCAGAGTTTGAACTATATAAGAAGAGGAAAAAGAAGAGAGAGAAAGAGAGAGAGAGAGAGATGAGAGACTACCCTTCTCCTTCACTCTTCTCTTGGGAATTTTGGTCTGCATACACATATGCCTGAGATGATTTCGAAGCTACTGAGTCTGGGACTCGAACTGTAGTTAGCCATGTGGAAGTTCAGAGCCTTAACCACCATACTTCCTGTTGACTTCACCTCTAAGCACTCTTAGCACTCTCAAGCTACCAGCCTGGTCTTTCATTTTTACCACAGCTCTCCAGTTAAGAAATCAAGATTGAATATCTAAAACAAATCTAAACATGGACCATATCTAATTTATCTAAAATATAACTTGTGATCACTGGAAAAAAAGAGTGAAGTACACCAATAGAAACTCTAAGAAAGAAATGAAGGAAAACAGTAACATCAACATTTTTTTTTTTAGCTAATCCGTGGTGAACTATAGGTTTTGGAGGATGTGAGGAATCACTGAAACGAGTGATATTAAGAAATGAAAGAGAAGGGACCAGCAATTGATGTAATGCCTATGTTATTGGACTCCCATGAAGTCAACCGTGGTTCGATTCCCAGACCCAGTGGCTTAAACTCATGCCACGCGTGTGTGTGCGTGCCCAAGATCCCTAGACGAAAATGTAGGAGAAGGGATTGTAGCGTGGCCATCCCCCCCCAGGGGGTGATTTCTCGCTTTCTGTCTCTCTGTCTCTGTCTTCCTGGTGAGTGCACACTCCCAATAGCAAAAACCTCTCCTTGGGGACCAGCAGTTAGTGTAATGGCTATGACGCTGGACTCCCATGTAGTTGACCGCGGTTCATGTCCCGGACACGGTGACTAAAAACTCATGCCAGGCATGTGTGCATGCATGCCCAAGATCCCGAGAGGAGAATAGAGAAGGGATTGTGGTGTGGCCATTCCTCCCTGGGGGGTGATTTCTTGCTTTCTGTCTCTGTCTCTCTCTGTCTGTCTGGTGAGTGCATGCACCCTATGACAAAAACCTCTCAAAAAAAAAAAAAAAAAGAAAGAGGGTAGAAATGCCTAATGGATATTAAGGTAATTATTAAAAGGCAAAA
>NW_006204113.1:7836274-7836529 GCF_000334495.1 Tupaia belangeri chinensis
TGGTGAGTGCATGCACCCTATGATAAAAACCTCTCAAAAAAAAAAAAAAAAAAAAGAGTGTAGAAATGCCTAATGGATATTAGAGTAATTATTAATAGGCAAAATCTATGTTAATAATGAGCTGTTAATCATATTTATATTTCGAGAAGAGTTGTATTTTATCTTTTTCTATCACACATCACACTTTATCTAGGATGAGATGATAAAGAAGGAATCGAGGTCACTAAGAAAGAGGAAAAAGACACAGTAGGGAAA
>NW_006204113.1:7836543-7869489 GCF_000334495.1 Tupaia belangeri chinensis
AAGGGGAAGAGGCAAGAAGCTAAGTACAGACATACACATGCTGATCAAGGCTGCCTTATCCCCCTTGGCTTGATTAAACTTTGGGCAAGATTCTTTCTGCCTCTGGGCTCTTGAATGTTCTTTCTTCCTTTCCTTCTTTCTTTTTATTATTATTTTTAGAACATTTACTTGAAAAACTTGTGTTTTTATGCCCATTTAAGATGTAAATTTTTTTTAAAAAGTAAAAATTGCCAGTTTTACTATCCAAGAATGTCTTTTTCAGAGACCTGAGAATCTCTCTTTGAAGTTGTAATCAAGGAAAATGATGTTTCCACCTCTCAGTTCTCCTGAGAAGTTTGGAGACTAACTCTCAAGGTGCACCTTGATCCAAGTGTTGTAAAATTACCTCCTCTAGTGAAGATATGAGAAGTTTACTTTTCCTTTGGGTTAGGCCAATTAATATTAGCAAATACAGATGGTCTATGATCTGTTACTCATCTCAGTCTAAAACTGAGTTTTTTGTTTCACTGGGGTTAAGTTCAGACTGTTTCTGTGTTGGAATAGGACTACTTCATATGACTACTTCATACTGCCCAACATAGTTTTGTTTTGACACAATAAAGATGTCCAATCTACCTTTCCTCCCCTACTTTTGTCTTAAAGAATTGGAGAATAAAATAACTTTTATAAATGCAGAAAATCAATATGTAATACCAGCTGTATCTTTAGGCAATGACTTTTGAATTTTCTCCTGTTAATTTATGAAATTATGGGAATATATGTAAAATTCCTGGCATAAAACAATCAAGAAACAGTTTTGGACCCCTACCTTTTTATGTTTATTTAGACATCTTCTTCGTGAGTGAGAAACAGCACCCCCAACAGGGTCCCACACCACCATCCATCCTCAACTTCAGACAGTGCCAAATCATGGGAACACGCCTGCCTGAGGTACGGAGGGAGGTCTCTGGACATGAACCTGGAGCCTTCCCATGTGTGTCAGTCTTGCAGAGCATCACAGTTCACCACTGTGCCTCTGTCCCCCCACCGCCATTTTAATCAGCCATTGTATTGTATGCCGTAGGGCACATGTTCTCAGCATACCTGCTCATAAGTACCTTATCAGTTGATGGAATTGGTGAAGTGATGCTGAGAGTAGAGATTTATTGAAATAAAATATATACTTTTCTCATGGACAATTGCCCTTCTGAAGTTAGAAAAGATGCAATGTCAAAAGGGAGGACCAGGATGGGCATGGCCTTTATTATTTGAATACCACACAGAAGGCATACCTGGGATTAGTAATACCCTCTTCCCAGATAAAACTGGCCTTCTCTAGTGTTTTACTCATATGACATTTTCATTTGTTCACAGAGGTAAAACATTTTGGATACGTACACAGAAACACATATGAATGGTCTTTAAATAGTTCATAGAAAATGTGTATTATAAAAGAATCTATGGGGCCATTCTGCGCATGGTCATTAAGGAGGCTGGATCCTATATAGCCAACTGGACAATTTGAATTTCAACTTGGTAACTTGAGAAACATACCAGGCATGTGTCCATGCATACTAAATTCCTGAAAGGAAGGAGAGATGGAGAAGAAGACATTGAAGCATGACCATGCCCCATGGGGGATGCTTTCTCACTTTCTCTCTCTGTAGAGTACACAGACTTTCTGGCAAAAATTTAAAAAACATACAAAAAGTTATGAATTTTAAGGATTTTGTGCACTAAAATAAGCTCATATTTTAATTCTTTTTTTCATGAACTTACTGAAGTCTCTTCATGCATAGAATTATACATACATTCATACATATGTGCATATACTTATCTATATATCTATAGCTACATATTATACAAACAGTGTAAATTAGCTGATTATAAAAAGCTAGTAGACCAATTTTGTATGGATAGTTCCAAATCTGACAGATATAAATCAGCAACCTAATCTTTTTTCAGTCACTAAAGTAGAAAATCAGTTGAACTCCAATATCGTCTTTATGTGGTTTTATATTTTTTATTTACAGTGGGTCATTTCCCTAACTAAAAAAAGAAATAATCATTTGTAAAGCACCAAACTTTAGCATGACATGTTAGACCAATAATAAGCTTCTAGGTTGGTAGAGTGACCTTGGCTGTTTATGCTCTTTCGCAGGGAACTGAGATTAATTCAACACTCATGTGTTAAAAGAAATCTACAGTGTGCTCAGAGCTGAGGACCTTCTCTGAATTGCTAGAAGTTGCTATGACTATAGTCATATAATATAGTTGTTCTCTTGTACAAAGTCTCAATTCTATTACCGGGTATATGCTTAGGGACCAGGGTGCCTTTTGAAAAAGAAAAGGTTTTATGTCTGGTATTTTGTCCAGAGTGGTTTGAAGAGTTAGCTGAAAGCTATCCAAGAGCCCTTGAAACATTGCAGCTTGTAACTCTCCTTGGCTATGGTTTACATGTGAGCTGTAAGATGCACCCACCATATCCACCCACAGAGCATCTTGGTTGAGAGCACATTACTTTGCAATGCTCTTTACGGCCTTCACAGTAGCCCAAAGGAAAAAATGCTGACTAATGATGGAAGAAAGAAACCTTTAGTGCACCTGAAGTCTGTATTTACCTTAATAATCAGTTTGGTTTGGAAATATTTCCTAATGCATTTTCTTAAGAGGAACTATTTTTAAAAGAGCTACTGAAAACATTCATCTCCTTTATTCTTTGCACTGTCATTTTCCTGGGGTTTAATTTTGGCTAGAGTCTCGGAGCTAGAGTAAATATATGTATAGTTACATGTGATTAAATTTGTAATGAGGCTATCATTAACTGCACCTACATAAAGGTGTCAGAATGGTGTGGTAGGTATTGCCCCAGTGAATTACTCCTATCACCTTTCAAGATATTTAACTAATGTAATTAACAAGTGACAGATTCAATTTTCTTCCAATAGAGAGTAAAGTTATACAACTCACCTATCAACAGTAATAGACTGCTTAAATATTCTTTGCAATGATGAAGATAAACTCCCTTACTAAACATTGTTTCTAAGAACCCACCCAAAGTCATCTTAAAAACGTTTTTAAAAATTTAAATAAATTATTAATTAATTTATTTAATGGGAGTGGTAGCAGGATAAATACTGTCAACAGAAATATCCTCAATACTCCTTCCTCTAGCCCTCCAACAAGTCAAGAACTTAGCATAGAAACCACCAGACATGTTTCAGCTTGACAGGTGATTCAAGCCTACAATTGCCCAGCATTATAGAACAGCATGCTACTGCCTGCTCCATGACGGCTGAGCCCCTACACTATTTCTTGATAATTCTTGGCACTTTATGACTTCTTCCCTATCTTTTCTTTGTCTTTTCTTTTTCTTTCTCTACCTCTTTGTATTCCTCTTTACTCCACTTCCTCCTTCTTAATCGTATTGATAAAATATGAATGTTTACCATGAAATAGGTTCAGTATATATTAGGCTAAGCACTTTACTGGCATTATCTCATTTACTTTTCAGAAAAAAAAAATTATGTGAAGTCGGCACTCTCAATATAGCCCTCATACAAATGAAATGTAGAGAGTTCTGCAACTTGTGGAGGCTAAAAAGTCTGCACATTACAGAGATGGGAGTATTTTCCTAGATTTAGAATCTGTGGATTTAACCACTTCACTATAGTACCTTTCATCTGAACTCATTGATTCATAAGTTGTACATGCCCAAGAGATTAATTAGCTTTGCTTTATCCTTGAAGATAGTAGAACATTAATGTATAAAGAGTAAGACTGGCTTATTAATGTACCAAAGGAATTTTTATGACTAAAAGTAACAGTTTTTTGTCAACATTGAAAAAATAAAACCTAGAGATTGTCTACTGTGTTTCAGAAAACAAATAAAGAAAAAAATAAATTATTGAAAAGCTTGATGGGAGCGGAAGAAGTTAAATAAGAGATTGATGCCTTTGTTACTATTACTGTTAGTAAATCTTTACTGCAGCTTTACATTGCTATTTCCATAAAATATTTCTATTTGGGAAAAAAAAAAAAAGACCAGCAAGAAGGAGGTAGATGAAAGGAGTTAAAACACTAACTGGAGGGACTGGAATTTCTGCTTCCAATCTCGATTCTATAGACTGGAACTGGACTTGACTATCTTACTTTAACAATGATAAAACAGAACAAAATAAATGAAACAATATTTTAAGACATTGTCCAAGAAGTAGTCCAAGGCTGTGGTCACTGAGCAAGGGACAGTTAATAATGCCAGTCTGATAAGCGTCCTTGCTAGGGACATATTTTAGATCACAGTCTGAGTAGAGAGGGTAAACCAACAGAAACTACTAGGCTTGGTGAATTGAACTTTGAGACTGAATATAGAATTCGAGGTGGTTGAGGCAAGTAGAATTTGAAAGCTGAGTGCTAGATAGATTTTACCATAGAGAAAAAACAGAAATCTACACTCAAGTCCCTTTGATCTTTGGTCAAATAGTAAGAAATAATATGTGAAACTCCATGACATTGGTCAAAAAGTTATCAAGAGGCTGCAAGTTAAATTGTCCCAGAATCCATGCAGAGCTAGGAAGTTTTTGAGTTCTAACCAGGCAAAGAGGAGAGTCATTGGTAAACATCTAGCACATTCAATAGAAACCCAAGAAATATTTGCAGTGTCCCACTAGCTCAAAAATAAAAGACTATTCTACACTTTAACAAAACAAACAAACAAACAAAAAATGAATCTCAGAAGAATTAAGCTTTTCTATGAGTAACTTGATCATCTTCTGGATCAAAGTATAATAATATATAATGGTAAAAATCCAACATAAAGCTTCAAAAATTTACAATATACAGCAATCAAAAATAACAAGATGTGAGAAGAAACATAAATTGCTTTCCATAAAGAATAGAAAAGTTGATAATTATAATCATACTAAAAATTACAGGTGAGATAAGATATGCAGAGAAGGATTTTACCATATTTATTATAAATATGTTCAGTGAATTAAAGAAAATAAACAAACAGGATGCAAAGAGAAATGAATAATTTTTAAAGTAGTCTAATAGAATTTTTAGAGATAAAAAACATCATATTTTACAGTTAAAAAACTATTGGCATTTCAGTAGATTAGACACAACAGAAAAAGAGAAACAGTGACTATAACTAAATATTTGTAAAACTATCCAAATTGAATTGAATCCTGAGAAAAATATAAATATTAAGAAAAGAAAAGCCTTGGTCCTGATGGCTTCACTTCTGAATTCTACAAATCTTTTAAAGAAAAATTAAACCCCATACTGCTCAAGTTATTTCTAAAGATCCAAAAGGGTGAAATCTCTCCCTAATTCATTCTATGAAGCCTCCATCACCCTCATTCTTAAAACAGATAAGGACAGGACAAGGAAGGAAAACTGTAGACCAATATCTCTGATGAATATAGATGAAAAGATTCTCACAAGAACTAGCATATCATATCCAACCACTTATAATAAAGATTATACATCACGATCAGGTAGGCTTTATTCCAGGAATGCAAGGTTGATTCAACATATGCAAAACCATAAATGTAATACACCATATTAATAGAAAGAAAGATAAAAATCATATGATCATATCAATTGATGTAGAAAAAGCATTTGATAAGATATAACATCCCTTCATGATAAAAACTCTCAGCAATATTGGCATAGAAGGGTTAATTCTCAACACAATAAAAGCTACCTATGAAAAACCCACAGCGAACATCATCCTGAATAGAGAAAAGCTGAAAGCTTTTCCACTAAAATCTGGTACAAGACAAGGATGCCACTTTCTCCACTCCTTTTCAATATAGTACTGGAAGTCCTTGCCAACGCAATCAGAAAAGAGAATAAAATAAAAGGCATTCAAATAAGAGAAGAAGAGGTGAAACTCTCTGTTTGCAGATGACATGATTGTATACATAGAAGACCCAATGTATACATAGAAGATCCATGAAAAAATTCCTGGAAGTAATACTTGAATACAGTAAAGTTGCAGGATACAAAATCAACATACAGAAATCTATAGCATTTCTATATATGAACAGCAGGCAGACTGAAATAGAACTGAAAAAAGTAATTCCACTTCCAATAGTCACAAAAAGTATAAGTTACCTAGGAATAAATCTAACCAAAGAAATTAAAGACCTCTACAAGAAAAAATACAAGAAGCTGAAAGAAAGAAATTGAAAATGACACCAAAAAGTGGAAGGACATCCCATGTTCCTTGATTGGAAGAATTAATGCAATCAAAATGGCAATTCTACCCAAACTAATCTACATATTTAATGCAATCCCAATCAAAATACCAGACACATTCTTCACAGATCTAGAAAAGACAATCATAAAATTTGTCTGGAATCATAAAAGACCTCATATTGCCAAAGCAATCCTACACAAAAAAAATGGAGTAGGTTGCATCTCACTCCCTGACCCAAAAATATACTACAAAGCAGTGGTAATCAAAACAGCATGATACTGTCAGAGAAACAGAAAGGTGGACCAATGGAACAGAATAGAGTCCCCAGAAATAAATTCCCAAACATACAGTCAACTGATTTTTGACAAAGTTTACCAGTCAATACAGTGGGGAAAGGAAAACCTCTTAAGAAAATGGTGCTGGAAAAACTAGATATCCACCTGTAGAAAGATGAGTCTGAACCCCTACCTCTCACATTGACAAAAATCAACTCAAGGTGGACCAAAAATCTAAACCTAAGACCTCAACTACAAAAATGCTCCTAGGAAACACTGGAGAAACTCTGGGAGACATTGGGGTAAGCAAAGTCAATAATCCCCAAAACAGGCAAGTAAGATTACATCAGACTAAGAAGTTTTTGCATGGCAAAAGACACAGTAATTAGTGTGAATCAACAGCCCTCAGAATGGGAAAAGATTTTTGTAAACTATTCATCAGATAAGGGACTGATAACCAGAATGCACAAGGAACTCAAGCAGCTATCCCGAAAAACGATGATCATCCCTATTAAAAGATGAGAGAATGAGTTATACAACTCATTCTCTAAAAATGACATATGAATAGCCAAGAAGCATATGAAAAAATGCTCAACACCCCTCATTGTAAGGGAAATTCAGATCAAAACAACAATGAGATGCGACCTAACTCCAGTAAGAATGACTAAAATTTTTTAAAAATAACAAAAAATGATAAGTGCTGGTGGCAGTGTGGTGAAAGGAGAAGTCTCTTACACTGCTGGTGGGAATGTAAATTGGTCCAGACACTGTGGAGAACAATTTGGAGATACCTCAAGAATCTACAAATAGAACATCCATATGATCCAGCAATCCCACTCCTTGGTATCTACTCAAAGTACAGAAGAATTCTTTATCAGAAAAGTGCTTAAACATCGATGTTTATTGTGGCATTATTCACAATGGCTTAGACATGGAAACAACCCAAATTCCTATGAATGGATTGAAAAACTGTGGTACATATACTCTATGGAATACTACATAGCCATAAAAGACGAAACGACCCTGGCTTTTGACAGAAAGTGAATGAATATGGAAGATTTACTGCTGAGTAAAGCAAGCCAGGCTATGAAGGAGAGACATTGTATGTCTCCACGTAATGTACACTGAGTGTCTACACTCTATGGCCAAATCTGAATGACTAAAGGATCTAGAAACACAGTAAATGGTTGTGAATACCAGATAAAGGGTGGGAAGAGGGTGGGTGAAGGAATAGAGTCTGAGGAAGGACATTAAGGAGAAAAATAGCAAGGTATTGTGCTGGGGTCCAGTCTCGGTGGGGGGTGGGTTGACTCGACAGAGGCGGCGCAGGTGAAGAAGAAGACGAAGGTCTTGGTACCTTTATCATGCATGTCCTTAGCCGGACACCCCTCAAAGATCGCTCTCTGAGGAGTGACAACTGCTAGGAATCATTGTGCCTTTTTATTGAAAATGCGATACATGCAAGTAAATGGGTGAGGGGCAGTAAAAAATCTACTCTAAGGAACAGGGTATACAAAGCATGGAAGCAATAATTATAAAACATGCTGTTTGTCTTGTCAGATTAGGTAAAAATTAATCACAGTTTTTAGGATGAGGAAGTCCGTTTGTCTATTGTATCTTCTTCTTAGATCTTGATTACTGGGAAGGGTCTTTTGAAGAGAGGGCTTGCAGGATGTTTGATAGCTTCAGTCCTGGGCCAGGGTGATAACATTGCTGGTTGCAAAGACCTAGATAGAAATCTTGTCTTGTTAAGTAAAGACACAGTTAATATATGGACTATCCATACACTATGATCTTATATGGGAAAGGAAGATGATCTTGTAGCTCCGGAGACAACACAGGATGTTTTATTAGCAGTTTTTCATAGTCAACAGCACATAGATGAGAAACTCTTTGTAGTTGAAAGCTACCTGTTGTTTTAGATAAGAGCTCTCAGCTAAGGTAGTTAATCGTTTTCTGGACCCCTCAGGTTTGTTCAGTCTGTCAGTCACCAGTCAGGCTTTCCTTTCTTAAAAAAACCATGGATTTTTGTTTTATTTGCTGAGTCTGTCAATTAGTGAGTTCTTTTGTTTTATCTCTGGGTGAATGTGCTGACTTTGCCTAACAGAGCTAACTTTGGCCTCTAGCTTTAACAAGGGGTATTTACATAAAACTAGCCTTAAACTAACTTAGTTTTCATATGCTACTGATGCTACTTTGGCTTATACTAATTTGACCTAATATGTGTTAATTTTGGCTTAGACAGACAAAGTGGGGGGAAGTCTCAAACTTCCCACCCTCTTCTTAGGGAACCACAGTCCTACAAGATCACTAATTGGCTTTATTGTAATGGTTGGGGGTTACATTTTACCCTTGCAAGGTACCGTAATAACAGTAAAACTCGACAGCAGAGAAATTAACTACAGGCCAGCAAAACGACACAAGGAGAGTTAGTAAACCTCTGGCCTTGTCTTGCCATTTCTTCCCAGTCCAGGCCATGGGAGACAGCCTCTTTACCAGCTTGTGTTGTCTGCATGGCCCCGTAATCTCCCCCTTTTTTGTTTTGTAATTTATAGAAGTGAATCTCTGCCTCAAATGATGTAATTGCTGTCCTTATACATCTAGCAAGGACAGTTTATAAAGTTTTAACAATAGAGAAATATAGGTTCCATTTAGGGTTGGATTAAGGGTGAATCTAATGCAGTTCTGCAGTTGTTTGTTTGACGTAGGTGGGTCTTCATGGAATGCAGTTCCGGGAAAGTGGCTCCAGCAAGCAGAGATGATTATCAGCTGATGCGGCGCAGCAGCCATCTTGTGATTACCGGGAATGGCGCTGAGAAAAGAAAATCTGAAGTATAGATATTAGTTCTTATAGATTTCAATAAAGAATGGAGCTTATATAATTTTATAGGTATCTAAAACTTAATTCAAGGAACCTTAATATATCTTAAAGGGGTAAAACTTAGTGTTTACTAGGTAAGGGCAGGGACAGCCTTTTCAACTGGTGGTAGAGTGATTGGCAAGTTAATGAAGGACTTTAAGGTGAGTTTGTGGCATACTTACAAACGTTCTATTGTGCCTGTGGTGCCACTGCTATGTATTTTGTTAGAATATTAGCCATAGTGGGGCGGAAGTGCTGTGGGCCCTTTATGGCCTAAAAGATTATTCTTAAGCTTATGTTAAATGTATATTGAAGGGCCTTCCAAAGGTCAAGAAGATTTCTGCCTAGATGTGACTTCATCACATCCTCCAATGTGACCCTCCAGAGTAAAGTATTGTAACCATACTGTAAACCAATTAAACTTAACATACATCTATGAGATAAACCACTGAATTAATCAGAACTGAGCATACGTTAAGCCATAAAACAAGTCTCAATAAATTTAAAAGAACTTATACACAGTATTCTTTCCAATCACAATCGGGTAAAATCAGGAATTAATAATTAAAGGAAATTTAGAAAATTTGCAAATGCGGGAAAATCAAATAATACACTTCTAAGTAAACAATGGCTCAAAAATTTGGCTTTCGACCAGCAGGTGGCATGGTGGTCAAGGTGCTAGTTTCCCACATGACTGACTATAGTCCCAGCCCAGGTGGCTTGAAAATTAAGCCAGGCACATGTGCACGTATGCCAAAAGCCTCAGAGGAGACTGAAGGAGCAGGGATTATGGAATGACCATTTCCCCCTCCATCCCTGCAGTATGATTTCTCTTTCTCTCTGTCTCTGGCAAGTGGACATGCCCTATAGCAAAAGCTAAAACAAAATAAATCAGCAAAGCAAAAGTAAGCAATAGTTCATTAAAAGGGAAATCAGAAAATACTTCAAAATGAATGAATATGATAAAAGAACGTATAAGTATTAGATGTAACAAAAGCAGTAAAGAGGAACTTGTATCTTTAAATGCATATATTGAAAAATTATAAAGAACACAAAATCAATACTCTTACCACGGACCTTTAGAATCCAGAAAAACAAGGGCCACTAGGTGACACAGTGGTTAAGCCATTGGATTCCCATAGTTTGAGTCCTGGACATGAGGGCTTAAAAATCATGCCAGGTGCACCTACTTGTGTGCCTCAAATCTCAGGAGGAGAATAGAGGAGAAGGGATTGTGACTTCTGGAAGTGATTTCTTACCTTTCTTCTCATTGTCTCTCTCTGGCAAGTGCACACAACCTATGGCAAAATAAATAAGTAAATAAATAATCCAGAAAAACATAAGCATACCAAACCCAAAGCAAGTAAAAGGAATGCAATAATAAAGATTACAGAAAAGTAAATTAAATGAAAAATAGAAAACCATACAGAAAATAACGAAACCAAAATTAATGGATTCTAAATTTAGCTTTTTGAAACAATAAAAAATTAATAAATTTAGTAATATTGAAGAATCAAAAAGAGAGAGAATTCATACTACTAAAATCAGAAATGAAACAGAAGACACTGCTAATAACCTTACTGAAATTTTAAGAGGATTATAAAAGAATATTGTCAACAATTGGATGCTAGCCAATTAGAGAAATTACAAGAAATGGAAAAATTCTCAGAAGGACATAAAATACCACAATTGCAAAATATATACACTGTAATTTGCAAAACATTGCTCTAAACTTAAGGACCTGAATAAATGAAAAGACAACCCATATTTATGAAATGGAAAACTTAATATTGTAAAATAGCAGTACTTCTCATATAGATGAATAGATAAATTGTGATCTTTTTCAAAATCACAGGTGCCCTCCAGTTCCCCCAGAAATTGACATGACAGTCTTAAAATTCATGTAGAAATGCAAGAAGCTGTGAATAGCCTAAACAATCATGAAAAAGAACAAAGTAGCAGGATTAACAAAGTATGATTAAAAATAAATCTATAAATCTATACTAATCAAAACTGTCTCATACTGGCACAAGGACAGACAAAAGTACAGGAATAGATCTATAGATTAAAAAATTGTGAACCTAGAAATAAGTCCTTACATTTTTAGTCACTTGATCTCTAATAAGAAAATGTGATAGTCTTCTCAACAAATGGTGTTGGAACAGTTGGATATCTATGAAGGAAAGAACACTCAATTATTACATCAACAGTATAAGTTTTATGCAAAGTTGATCAAAAATTAAAGTGAAAGAAGTCAGTCTATAAAATTCTTAAAGGAAGTATAGGTATAAATCTTTGTTATACTCTAAGTGATATTTTTTTAGATGTGCTACTGAAAGCAAAAAATAGCAAAAGAAAAACACATATAAATTGTACTTTCTCAAAAAAAACCCTTTTAGTTTTAAAGGATATTCTCAATAAAATGAAAAGAAACTCCATGAAATAAATGAAAATATTTGTAAATTGCATATCTGATAAGAGAAAAACATCCAGTATATACAAAACTCACATAACCCAATATCTTAAAAACTGAGCAATAAATTTGAATGGACATTTCTTTAAAGATGTGCAACTGACCAAGAAAGACATGAAAAAAATGCCCAACATCATTAGCCAAAAGGAAACACAAATCAAAATCACAATGATATATAATTTCATACCCTCTAACATGATTACAATTTAAAAGATAAAACATAACAAATGTTGGTATAAATTCTGACTGATAGGGACACATTGTATTAATGGTTAGAATATAAAATGATGAAATCTTTTGAAAAAGTTTGGCAATTCCTCACATAGGTATATGTGGAAGAGAAACTAAAACATGTCAAGGGCCAGTACTAGATGCCTACATAGTCTACTGATGTTCAAGTACTGGACCCAACCCAGAAGCTTGAAAATCATATTGGGCTTATGTGCTTGTGTGGCCCAAATCTCAAGAGAGTGGAGGAGGAGAGACTATGGTGTGGCCAGTACCCCGGGGAATGATTTCTCACCTTCCTTCTCCCTGTCTCTTCTTCTTTCTCTGATGAATACACATACCCTAAGGCAAAAACTGAAAAGAAATTGGAAAAAAATATATATATACACACACAAAGTACATGTATATTTATACAAGCATTATTATTAATCACCAACAAGTTCATATAACACACATGTACATCAGTTGGCTAACTGGTAAACAAATAGGGTATAACCATACAATAACATAATATTCAAACATATAACAAAATGTTAAATATTAATTCATAAGTACATTTTTCTTCTTTTTAAGGGTTTTGCCATAGGACGTGTTTGCTTGCCAGAGAGAGACAGAGGGGGACAGAGAGAGAGGGAAAGTGATAAATCACTCCCTGGGGAGTTACCATGCAATTCCTTCTCTTCCACTCTCTTGAGATTTTGGGGCACACGTGCACAGATGCCTACTGTGATTTTCATGTGGCCAGGTCCATGTGGGAACCCAGTGCCTTAACCACCACTCCATCTGCTGGGCCCTTCAATTCATATTTCAACATGAGTGAACTTGAAAGCACCATGCTAAGTGAAAGAAGTCATACACACAAGACAACATGCCGTGTGATTCCATTTACAAGAAACTCCATTGTAGGTGAATCCAACGAAATAGAAAGTAGACTAGTGGATGTCAGGGACTTAGAGGCGGAGCATGGCTGATAATGAGTTCTTTCTTAGAATATAAAAATTTCCAAGTGTATTTGTGGTTACCATTGTACTACTTCACAAAGTAAAAACTACTAAATTGTATACTTTAAATATGAATTTTTAAGCTCTTCAGGTTGCTTATAAATCAACAATAAACTTACATATCTACAGAAATTATACAAGCCAGAATACAGAAATCGGAAAACAATGAACGTTAAATGATATATTTTTCTGCCTCTTTAAATGTATTTTTTAGGTTTCTTTGCTAGAGAATGTGTGCACCTTGCCAGAGAGACAGAGAAAGTGAGTTAGAAATCACCCCTGAGAGGGGATGACCATATAATAACCCCCTTCTCCTCCATTCTCTTCTTGGGATTTTAGGCACACACACACACACACACACACACACACACACACACACATGTGCCAGCAGGATTTTCAAGTCACCAAGTCCAGGACTCAAATTGACCACATGGGAGTCTAGTGCCTTCACCACCATGCCACTTGCTGACTCCTAGTTCTATTCTTTTATATACACCATGAGGAAAGAATTTTAAAAATGAAAGAAAAACAAACAAACAAAAATCAGAACCCAACAGAACTAGCCAGTGGTTTGTTGGTTGAGGTGGCTGGATCCCACATGGCCCACCTCCATGATCTGAATCCCCAATCTAGCAGCTTGAAAACAAAGCAGATGTGTGTGCATGTGTGCCCAAAATCCTATAGGAGAATGAAGAGAAGGGATTGTGGTATGGCTATCTTCCTGGGGGGCGTTTTCTCATATTTTTTCTCTCCTTGCCCTACTTCTGTCTCTCTTCAGTAAATGCACACATCCTATAGCTTATTGAAATAAACAACAAAGTTCAGATAATTTCAGAAAATTAGAAGCTTAAAAATGTATAAGCTTTATAGAGTGGCACAACAGAAAATATATCTTCTGAGCTAGAAGGAAAATAATAACAGATAAATATCGGGGTCCAGCCTCGGCGGGGGGTGGGTTGAATCATCGGAGGTGACACAGGTGAACAGAATTAGGCTAAAACATCAATACTTTTTAGCATGTTCTTAGCCGGCTACAGTCAGAGCAAAAAACTCCGGACCGCAGCCCCCCGTGGCTATTAAGACATGCGCATTATTGAGGGATGTTTAGGAAGTAAGGAGGGTGAAGGGTAGTAAAAAATCTACTCTAAGAAACAGGATATACAAAGCATGGAAACAATAATTATAACACGTGCTATTTGTCTTGTCAGATTAGGTAAACATCAATCGCAGTTTTTAGGATGAGGAAGTCCGTTTGTCTGTTGTATCTTCTTCTTAGATCTTGATTACTGGGAAGGGTCTTTTGAAGAGGGGGCTTGCAGGATGTTTGATAGTCTCAGTCCTGGGCCAGGGCGGTAACCCTGCTGGTTGTAAAGACCTAGATAGAAATCTTGTCTTGTTAAGTAAAGACACAGTTAATATATGGACTATCTATACATTACAACAATAGAGGGTGAGTCTATGATCTGTCGGGATAGGAAAGGAAGATGATCTTGTAGCTCAGGAGACAACACAAGATGTTTTATTGGCAGTTTTTCATAGTCAACAGCACATAGATGAGAAACTCTTTGTAGTTGAAAACTACCTGTTGCTTTAGATAAGAGCTCCCAGCTAAGGTAGTTAATCCTTTTCTGGAGACCTCAAGTTTGTTCATTCTTACCTTACCAGTAAGGCTTTTCCTTTTTTAAAAAAACCCTGGGTTTCTGTTTTATTTGCTGAGTCTGTCAGTGAGTTCTTTTGTTTTATCTCTGGGTGAAAGTGCTGACTTTGCCTAGCATGAGCTAACTTTGGCCAGTAGCTTTAACAAGGGGTATTTACATAAAACTAGCCTTTAACTTAGTTTTCATATGCTACTGATGCTACTTTGGCTTATACTAATTTGACCTAACATAAGTTAATTTTGGCTTAAACAGACAGGTGGGGGAGTCTCAAACTTCCCACCCTCTTCTTATGGAACCACATTTCTACAAGATCACTAATTGGCTTTATTGTAATAGTTGGGGGTAATATTTTACCCTTGCAGGGTACCGTAATAACAGTAAAACTCAGGGCAGAAAAATTAACTACAGGTCAGTAAAACGACACAAGGAGGGTTAGTAAACCACCGGCCTTGTCTCACAGTTTCTTCCCAGCCCAGGCCATGGGAGACGGCCTCTTTACCAGCTTGTGTTGTCTGCATGGCCCAGTCAGATAAATTTAGAGTTAAACAAAAGAATAAAGAATGCCACAAATGTTAAATTTGAGTAAGCACATAATAAAAGGCACATAGTTTTCTACTTTTTACTCTTTAAAAGTATATTAACATTTTGTGACATTCATACTATAACATATGGAATAACAAAATGATCACAGGAGCATATAAGACGGGTGAAGAAAAAATAGATTTGATTTGTTGTATGTGAGGTGGTGAAATCATTATTCAAAGGTGAAATGAAATGAAAACATTATTCGAAACATTATTTATAATTCTAGTTAAAAATATAATAAATTCTAGGAAAATAATAAATACAGAGTAGTAAGTAATATGAATACAGAGTCCATAAAGCAGAATTCTAAATACTAGCTGATGATCCCAAAAGAAGATTGAGAATGAAAAGGAATGCAAATAAATAGCATACATAAGGATGAGTAAGGCTGGCCTCTCAGTGCAGTGTGTAAGGGAGCTAGATCCCACATGGCCCATGGCAATTAGAATCTTGGCCCAGGTGACATAAAAAACACCCCAGTCACGTGTGTGTGAGTGTCCAAAATCCTGATGAGATGTTAAAAAACACCCCAGTCACATGTGTGTGAGTGTCCAAAATCCTGATGAGGTGGAGAACAGGAGGAAAAAGGACCAAGCAGTAGGACCAAGTTCCACTGGGAGTCTCTCTCTCTCTCTCTGTCTCTCTCTCTTCCTGTCTCTCTTTGGTGAGTGTATGCACCCTCCGGCAACAACAACAACAAAAAACAAAATTGAATAGTGATATCTAAGAGTTGTCCACATGATACTAATAATTGCATTAAATATAACTGAACTAAAAAATGTAGTTTAGTTCATTTATAGGTTAATTTAGTTAACTTAGGGTAATTTACTAAACTAAATTAGCCTATAATTGAAAGTCAGGTTTTTGGGGACTACATAATAAACAAGTCAAAGTGATATATGTTCTTGAAATATATTTTTAAAAATCAAAAGGAAAAAGATTAAAAGTAAAAGGGCTAGGACTGAATATATCATTTGAATAGTAATTCCAATAAAGCTATAGTGGCTATATTAACATAAAAGAAGATTATAAAGTGCTGTTACATGGGAAAAAATAGCAATTTCATAAGTAAAAACAAAACAAAACAAAAAAACCTCTAAATAGGACACTAAGTACATAAAGGAGCATGTATTTCAATTTCAATTCATATAGAAAAAGACACAGAAAATCAACGAGACAAAGTTCAGCTGAACAAATTGATTAACAACACATGTAACTAACACTACACCCCACAACTGCATAATACATACTCCTTTCCAGAATACATAAAACATGCATCTAAGATATGGGCTTACAACAAATTTCAATGAATTTTTGAAAGATCGAGATCATATGACATGTGTTCTCTGTCCACATTATAATTATATTCATAACAAAGAATATAACATTACTGAACATTAAACCACACAATTTAAAATAATCCATTGGTCAAAATGAAAGTCATCAGAGAAATTCCAAAATCATTTGAACTGAATGATAATAAAAACATAACCAAATTTATGAGACCCAGCTACAGCATGATTAGACAAAAAATTTAATTTTTTAAGTGCACGTACATCTAAAAATTATAAATGCATGTACACACATACATGATTATATGCACACAAACCCAATGATAACCAAAAAATGAATAACATTAACCATCAGGAAATGTAAAGTGAAAGCGCAATACAGCTCTATATGCATATCACTTCATGTCACTGAAACAATGAACAAGAATCAGGTAGAAAATTTAAATATTTGCAGAGATAAATTATAATACACAACTGGTGTAAAATAATAAAATCATATTAGAGAATCATTCGCCAGAAACTTTTAAACTTGTCACATGAACAAAGAGACATAAAAACATACGTCCATGAAAAGACTACACAAGTGTTCATAGCAATTTTCTCATAATAACAGATAAGTGAATTTTAAAATATTGACTTTTTATATAATGGAATGTTATTCAAAACAAAAGAAGAACAAACTGCTGATACAATTAATGTCAATGTATTTCAAAAATATTTTGCTGAATGTAAGAAAGCACCATAGGCATAAAATTCTAGAACTTGAAAAACAGGTCTGTGGAGATACAGACCAGACCTATGATTGCTTGTGAGTATAGATGATGATGGGGTGACTTAATATTTTTATTATGATTGAAATTTTCTACATCTTGACTCATTTGAAGCTATAATAGACCTCACCTCGTATTTCCAAGGAAATGTGCTCTACCCCAGACGGTAGTTAAGAATAAGGCAAGCTCCTCTGCAATCAAGCAGATTACAGTCCTTGTCAGAAACAAACTCCTAATTATATTACATCCTTAATTCCAAACTCCAAAATGCTATAAAATCCAAAACTTTTTGAGCACCAATATGACAATAAAGGTAGAAAATTCCATACCTAACCTCATGGGAGCAGTTGCAGTCAATACAATGCAACATAAAATATAAAAAATTACCTTAAAATTATGTGTACATATACAGGTACATATGAAAAAACTATTACACCTTGCAAGATACAAAACACAGTTTTCAGCTAGAGAAACTAAGTCACAAAAATTGACATAGTTTACCTAAGATCACATGGTAGCTGAGTATTGTAGCCAAGAGACTCAAATCTAGGCCTTTTTATTCCCAAGACTCTTGAGCACTGGTATTTCAAGGATTCATCCTGTAGGACAAACAGCAATTTACCAAGTGCAGCATAAAAGAAGGTGTAGGGTGGTCAGAAGGAACAGTGAAATTGAAGAGTAGGTCCTATTTATAGAATGTGCGGAAGAAGTCTGTGAATTCAGAATGAATGGCAAGGGGAAGATAATAAGGAGGAGAGGTGATACAAAATTTTAAAGCAAGGATTCAAATGGTACTCAGTGTCAGGCTAAGGAATTCAGGCAGGCAACAGGAAACCCCTACTTTTTAAAGTTGTTTTTCCTTTGTTATAGGGTGCTTGTACTTGCCAGAGAGAGACAAAGACAGAGAAAGAGGGAAATTGGCAAATCACCCCCATAGTGAATGGCCATATCACAGTCACTTCTCCTTCAGTCTCCTCTTGGGATTTTGGGCATGCATGCTCATGTGTTCGGCATGATTTTAAAGTTACCAGGTCTGCAACCCAAACTGCAGAGTTGGCTGTGTGGGATACAGTGCCTTAACCTCCTTGTCACCTGCTTGCCCATTAGTTTGGGTGACATTCTAGTGATAACTTATATTAGTTGAACACTTGACAGGAGCTGCATATGATTCTTAGTTCAGAAATGTACCATTACCCATTTGTAGCTTCAAGCAACCCTGCAAGTTAGGTAGCATTTTGACCTCCATTTTATAGATAACTAAAGCAAGATTCTGAGAAGTTTGACCAAGGCCATACTTGGAGAATGATGGAGACATGAGTAGTCTAATTATAGGCTAATTATAGGACGTCTAATTATCGCATCTTGTACAGGCAGTGTAAACTGTAGAACTATACAATGCTCCTGTGGTTAGGCAAAATAACTAGTCACAAAAGTTCAAGTGGAAACATTATAATCAGGCAAACTAGCTATTGTCAAAATTTGGATGAGAGAAAATTAAGATCTAAACAAATTCTCTGAAAATGAAAATAAATTATACTCAATTAGAGATAGAAATTGTGTCTTTAACTATATTGCCCATCTGCTTGTCACGTAAGTATTGCTCAGTTGACTGGCTTCATAAATCACAAGCTGTTGACCTCTCAGTAAGATCGCTTTGTCTTTAAATATGTTGTCGAAGGAGCTGTTCTTAGAAAGGTCATTTCCTCTTAGTTCTATATTCAGCTTGTCTGCCAGGGCTCTTCTTTACAGAGCAAATGGATTTTTCCATCCCTGAGCTGACAAGTTAAGTTATATTCCTTTTATAAAAATATTTACAAATCGTGTCACAATGTATGCCGAAGAATTTACTCCAGTAAGTTTTCCCTTCTCCACACAAAACGTGTCCTGCTCTTTTCCCAAATGTTTTGAAGGACTTCGTCTGTTTGTAGAGCCCTTGGAGCATGACTGAACCTGTTCAGGGGTAACTATGCCTGCTGTGGGCATTCTGTTTGCATGATGACTGCATTTTGTGCCCCTGCTGCAATATAATGTGTACATACCCGTGTTAACCTTGTCCTGGAACATTATTTGGTGTCTTAGCTTAGTTAATTGTCAAAAATATTCATGACTCAGGAACCAAGTAACATTTTCCTGCCAAGAGTACTCAAATCATAGGACTAAAGACAAACAGGGCTGACTCTTTTTTGTACACATTTTTCACTCATATAGATCCACTGCTACTTCTTCTTATCATTATAAACATGCTGTTCCATTTATGTTATCAGATACCATATCAGGAAGTGAAAATATCGCTCATTTCCTGAGAACTGGATAGTTCCTCATAAGTGTTCCATGTAACTGTTGAGTACTCTAGGATGTTCTCACTGTCAGCAAATAAATGAAAATCTTTTAGGAAATAGAGGTGAGGGGCCACCAGATGACCTATTGGTTACAGTGCTGGAATACTACATGGCCAACCATGGTTTGAGTCTCCTACCTGGCAGTTTGAAGCTCATACCAGGCATGTGTGTATTTGTACCCAAAATGCTGAAAGAAAAATGGAGAGAAGGGGTTGCAGCATGGCTATAAACCCTGGAGGGGTGATTTCTTACTTTCTGTCTCTCTGCTTCTCTCTGTCTTTCTGGTGCCCTTTAGTAAAAATCTCTCTCTCTCTAAAAAACAAAACAAAAAAACAAAAAACAAAACCAAAAAACAAAGCTCCTCAAAAACAAAGGAGAATCTTTAAACCAAATGGTTCTTATGACCAAGGCTAAATCTAGGAACTCTGTAAAGCTGCTGTGAATATTTACATACATTATTTACTGTGAAAGAGTACAGGTTATATTTTAGTGTGTGGGATTTGTAAGGCATTCTATATTCCACTTGTTGAGTCCCATGAAGCAACCATAGGGGATATCTTCATTTTAACGCACACAGTGATACCTATGGACAAGTATAAGATGAACCTTGTTTGTCAGTGAATTATTTGTTAAAGAATAAGTTAGTATATTTTTTATTAAAAATCAGTAAAAAGCTAAACCAAGAATAATATTGTGATTTGGTCTTAGAAATAATACAACCGTCAATATGTTCAATATGATTTTTCTCTCTCTCTCTCCCACCTTATTCTTTCTCTCCTTCCCTCTCTTTTTCTCTTCCCTCTCTACCCTCAAATCTCTCTATATTAGCTTCATCCTTTTCTTTCTCCAAGCAGCTTTGTGCACTTAACCAAACACATTTCTGAACTCCCTGAGAAAATATATCCAATTATTATATTCTAACTTTCTTCTTTCATATAACTTTAATAATTAAATTCACAAATTGCTTTCCTTGATCATATTTTGTCTTGTATTAGTCATTAACTGTTAGGAGTTTATGTTTCATCTCTTCTACAGGACTTTAGGTACAATAATTATTTTAAGTTTCTTCCTTCCTTGAGAGATGAGAGAGAGAGAGAGAGAGAGAATCCCTGAGAGATGAGAGAGAGAAAGAGAAAGAGAGAAGTACTATTGACAGATTTTTGTAACAATGTGATCTTCCCCTCCTTCCATCTAGGATGGTGGGTTTACCTGTGGATGTGTCTAGTGTGTTCAGAACAACTGAGACACTAAACCCTGGGCCTCCCATTTGGTCCAGTATCCAACAGTGGTATCCTACTGCCTGAACCACCATGGCTAAGCCTCCTAAATCTTTTTTTTTAATCATTTATTTCATTTATTCATTCATTTATTTTTAGTTTGACCAGAGAGACACAGAGAAAGAAAGAGGGAAAGTGTGAAAGCAAGCTGCCAGGTCTGAGACTTGAACCATGGTCATTCTTGTGGGAGTGTCCAGAGCCTTAACCACTATGTCAACTGCTGGTCCCCTCCTAAATCTTTATAATACCATTACTGGTATACCAACAGCTAAAATTACTTTTATTCTGAATTCTGTAGTTTATGTTACAATGCTTAGTATATTCTTGGTAAATATATAAATAGAAACCTATTTGGGGAAAATAAGGTGTAACACTATGTGAAGTACAGTGAAGATAAGCATACCCAAAACAAGTTCATAGAAAATTTATGTAATAAAAATACTAAGAATGAATTTCAAAAGAAATTAGCACCAAAAAACCCCACATATTTTAATTTTATTTTCCCATGAACTTGTTTTTCCTCTTCTTTCTTTTATTTTCTTATTTTTTTACACTCAATCACTGTACATCTTTACAGTATGCTAAATGGACTTTCCTAGCATTAATACACTGGATATTAGTCCAGCCAAATATATTACTAGATACATTATCACCAGTAGATAATTTTCCATTTTGAGTTCATTCAATATTTTACCTCCTTTTTCCTCCCTTGATCTCTCCCTTCCTCCCATTGTCTCTCCTCCTCCCATGAACCTTTTAGGTTCATTTATATTTGGAAGTAAGATATGTTTTCTTTACTAATTCCATTTTCCACAATTTTTAAAAGTTCTTCACATGTTAAAAAATAATCTCAAATGTCTAGCATTTGTAAAATACTCTATCACAGATGCTGGAGTGTGGAATCAGGATTCAGTATTTTACTGCTCTTTATTCTTATTTAGGAAATATCTTGAAAGCAGAGGTAGTTAATAAAATTTCTAGAAAGAAAAGGGAATGTGTGTTTTAGAATAAATTTCCCACTCTGAGGCTTGTCAACTCAGACTCCTAAAATGACTGGCTGACTGGAGTCAATAGGTAGCATAGTGGTTAAGGTGCTAGACTCCCATGTGGTTGACCAATGTTCGAATCCAGGATTTAGTGGCTTGAAACTCATGTTGGGGATAATCTCATGCCCAAAATCCTGAGAGGAGAGTGGAGTAAAGGGGGAATGTGATATGGTCATTGTTCCTGGGAGTGGTGGTGGTGATTTCTCACTTTTTTTCTCTCTCTCTGGTGAGTGCATGTACCTAGCAAAAAATCTCTCAAGAAAAAGAAGAAGAAAAAGGCTGACATATAAACTCACTAATTTAGACTAACTGAAATGACCAACAATTTTAATTTGGCAAAACTCCTATTTATGAGGAGTGTTTAAAAGTTAAATCAATTAAAATCTGAAATACCAATGTATCACCATAAAATACACTAGGAAGAGACTTTCCTTGGCGAATTAGCCAGAAATATTTGATATTGCAAAAAACAGGTTAACTCTTAGGAAATAACTTCATCTGTAAGTGACAGAACAATTTGTATAAAACTGCATAAAGAAAGTTCTTAGAAATTGCATATGATTAAAAATCTATGAATGGAATTTATATTTTGCAAGAAAATAAACTCATACTTTAGTTCTATCTTTCTAAGAACTTTTTGAACTTTTGTCAGAGCTGTTAGTAAGATAAAATTTCCTCTTTTATATTTATACTATTGCTTGGTGAATTTATTTAACATTTTCTCACATTGGTGTGTATTTCACATTTCAAGAATCCATTCCATTTAATATTTTCATGATCCCACAAGTAAAAGAAAGACATGATGATCACTGCCTTTTAGCAGCAAACAAAGGAAGACTTATATGCTGCCCAACTTACCCTGATCACAGTGTGAGGCAGAGTGCAGTAGACCAGAAATCCATACACGCAGGTGACTTTCTAATACCTCAGGTGAGGTAATTACCAACCTGAATGGCAACACTTCTAAGACAGCATAGCATTTTTTAAAAAGAGACTTTACTACAGTCTTATTTTTTAAGAGAAAAAATTTATACTGATCTGCCAGACAGAAATTAAAAAAAAAGAAAATCATGAACACCTCATTTCTTCCAGATTGATGAGTATAGAGTTTCTGTGCAATTCTTTGTAAGTGTCTAGGACAGAGAAGAAGGAAGCTCTTTTCTGTTGATTCTGGTTCAGCTTGGTTGCACTGTGAAAATTATTATTTTTTCTATTGTTTATCTGTGTAAAACAAAAGACAGATAAATCCTTTCTCTCCCTTTCCTTTCTTCTTGACTGGCAACATCATGACATTAGAACCAAATGGATGATCTTTGGGCTTTGTACCCCCAAATTCTCTGTCCTTTCCCCCTTACATTCAACAATTCTGTGGTGGTTTGTTTATGCAGCAAACTGGATTCATTCTTTGAATACAGCAACTTATATAGCTGGTGGCTGTGCAGGTCCAATTAACTCTTCTAACAATATGGGTGAAATGAGGTTATTGGATTATGTTTGTAGCCAATTATAATTGTTTTGGTTGAATACTCCCTCCTGTAACCTTATTCACAGTTAAGAAATAGCACTGAGAAACATTTGATAATGTGGAAGAGAAAGGCCTTGGGAAAAAATAGAAAAATAACTTTTTTCTAGATTATAGAACATGATATCTGACTCATGTTTGGCCAAGAAATTTTTTTTTGTGGAAATAAACATAAAAATGTCAGCAATGAAATACTTTGAAAATATCTCACCATCATCATTATAATTATCTCTACCTTGGCTTAAAATGTAAAGTCGTTGATGGGAAGTGACCTGAGAGGGAAGAAGGAATGCAAGGCTTGGGCTAAGTAGACTGAGGTTTTAATGTTAGCTTTGCTGCTAATGACCCACAGCCTTTCTAACTTCACCTAGAGAATGGAAATAATAAGGCTATTAAACAATGATCAAATGAAGAAATGTACATGATGTGTTTATAAAGCAAAAGAAACATTGGTTTTGAAATGGTGTTGAATAATAGGTATGTTTTTTGACTTTTAAAAAACTAATTGTATATTATCAGAAAGTGCATCATGCCATTGCCAGAGAGATCAAGAAGAAAAAAAAAAAAGGCTAGCAGGTTGTATAGAGGTTAAGGTGCTGGATCCCACGTGGCCAGTTGCGTGGTTTGAGTCCTGGACCCAGTGGCTTGAAAATCATGCCTGGTATGGGGATAGCAAATTGCCTAGTGGTTATATCACTGGACTCCCACATGGCTGTCCACAGTTTGAGTTCTAGACTTGGTGGCTTGAAAATCATGCTGGGTTAAGGTGTGTGTGTGCCAAGATCCCAGGAAAAGAATGGAAGAGAAGGGATTGCAGTAAAGCCATTCTCATTGGGAGGGTGATTTTTCACTTTTCCTCTACTGTCTCTCTCTTCTCCCAGCAAATGCATGTGCCCTAAGGCAAACAAACAAACAAACAAACAAACAAACAAAAACCATGCCATGTTTATGTGTGTGAATGCCTGAAACCCCAAGACCCAAGAGAATGAAGAAGAGATTGTGGCATGGCCATTCTCCCAGGAGGGTAATTTCTCACTTTCTCTGTCTTTCTCTGGTGAGTGCATGTGCACTATATCAAAACACTAGAGAGAGAGAGAGAGAGAGAGAGAGAGAAAGTATTCCTCATGGTCAGCAGATGGCACAGTGGTTACGTCGTTGGAGTCCCACATGGACTATTGTGGTTCAAGTACTGGACCTTGTGGCATGAAAATCACACTAGGAACATGAGTGTGTACTCAAGATCCCAGGAGGAGAATGGAGAAAGGAATTGAGTGTGACCGTCCTGCCTGGGAGGTAATTTCTAACAATCCCTCTCCTTATCTCTGTCTCTGTCTCTCTCCAGTGAGTGAATGTGTCCTATGGCAGAAACCTCTAAAAGAGAAAAAGATTGAAATAAAAGCAACTCACACTGGATGTGTGTGCATGTATCCCCCAAATCCTGAGAAAATGTAAGAGAAGGGATTGTAGCACAGCCTTGGGAAGAGGGTGATTTCTGGTTTTCTGTTTCTGTCTCTTTTTCTCTGATGAGCACACATGCAATGTGTCCTATGGAAAAAACCTCTAAAAGAGAAATAGGTGGAAATAAAAGCAACTCACACTGGATGTGTGTGCATGTATCCCCCAAATCCCGAGAAAATGGAAGAGAAGGGATTGTGGCACAGCCTTGGGAAGAGGGTGATTTCTGATTTTCTGTCTCTGTCTCTTTTTCTCTGATGAGCACACATGCCCTATAACAAAAATCTCTCAAACAGAAGAAGAAGAAGAAGAAGAAGAAGAAGAAGAAGAAGAAGAAGAAGAAGAAAAGAACCCCCCAATGGGGCAAGGTCTCACTACATTACCTTTTCCTCTATTTCTCCATCCTGTTGGGATCATGAGCATGTATGCACACAGGCCTGGGGTGTTATTAAAGCCACTGGGATGAGAATTTGTTTTGAACCACATTCTCCCATGTGGAATCAGCTTCCTATGCACCATGCTTACCTACTGCATCACAAGGCTGGCTGGCCTTGAAAATTTTTTCCATATATTAAAACTGATTTTAGGAAAGTGCTAAGAATATTTTTGTTAACTAATTATGCTTTTACTTTCCCTGTTGCAAGTATGCTGTGAATATAGGTGGGATTTTATAAAGGTAATGAGAAAGTTTATGATACTTGATTGAAAAAGCCACTGTGATTGGATGTATCATTCAGAACAAGACAATCAGTAAGGTACCAAAGTCAAATGCAAAGACCAAGCAAATGAGTGACACTAAATCCCAGGACCTTTTTTTAAAATGTAGGTTTTGTAACTATTCAGTTATGACTTAGCAGTCAGGAGATGATTGTCATTGAAAAATTAGTTTATTATTAAAAGTCCCAATAAAGAGGTATATGCCTCATCACCCAGAGTCACAGAAGGAATCACCAGGGTTGGTCAAAAGCAGAGAGAATGGGGAAAATGGACAAGTTTTTCTTTTGATATATGAAAGAAGGAACACATGAGACAAGGTATCCAATTTTAAGATTGCTTAGTTTGAATAATTTCAGTGGGCTCTGAGGCATATAGACTATCTGTAGTTTGCTGGTATGTGGCTCTGGGATGATTGGGGCAGGTGGACGGTGACCCTGACTGTCACAGAAAAGTTGGTGTAGTCTACAGACTGGATTAGTTGATTTTCATATAAAAGGTATGTTCCCCTAAAGAAACATATTCTTCTTAGAACATATTCTTCTAAGAATTGGATGATTCTGGGAAGATCAATTCTCCAGGGTCAGCAAAGTGTTAGAGGTCAAAACATCAGAATCACATGCTTAATATAAGATGAAACTAAGCAACCTATTATCAGATATTTTCAGTTGTAGCTGTAGTACAGTCTTCACTTAGCTCTAGTGGTAGTGATATTCCCAGCAACCTTTCCAGGCAGGATTACTTTTACCTTCAATCTGAAGATAGGAAAAGAGATATGTCAAGGAGGTTAAACAATTTCTCCAAATGAAAGAGATGGATTTGTGCATTGTTTTGCTTGGGTAAGTCTGAAGCTCATGTTCTTTCTAGAGACCATGAAATCAGACACTCCTCTTGAAGACTGGTTAACCTTGATCTTTATGTCCTACCTACTCTGAATCCAGTGACTATGTTCTTCTTTTCCACTCTACCATAATAAAGCAACCTCTAGCTTTTAATGATGTAGTAAGAAGATAAGAATATATACATCCTGGGTTTAGCTGTGATAAGCAAAACGAGGGTGAGAGCAAGTGATCTTTTAATTCCTTCAATGTCTAGTAGAAAGAAAAGGGAAAATTTGACAGTGGGATCACTGAGCAAGTAGAAATGTCAGCTTCCGAAGTATCAGTTGAGGTGTGTTAATTGGGACTTGGAGAAGCCCTCCTTTCTCCACTCCCCACACCATCAGGATATCTACTCCAGAGACAGGCCTTTCTGCACAGTGAGCCTTTTGCAACTGAGAGGCTGGACTGCAGAGATCAAAGGTCATCCCCTCCTCACACACCTTTGAACTCTCAGGTGTATTAATTGGGACTTGGAGAATCCCTCCTTTCCCTTCTCCCCACGTCATTGGGACATCTACCCCAGTGACGGGCCTTGCTGCACTGAACAGTGGGGTGACTGAGTTGCAGAGGGATTCTGATTCATCCCTTGCCACACACCTCTGAATTCTCAGATTTCAGCATTTACTGAAGTGTGCAGTGTGCATGCCATACAACCCTTTCTATCTTCCTCAATTGAAGCTTGTAGCTCAGCCCCAGATGCACCTATTCTCTAGAAACTGGGAAGACTTTGAATTATTCACATCTAGAAACAACCATGCAGGTGTTGGGTAAGCTTCAGGGAGGTAGAGCAGCAGAAAGACTGCCAGTAACCTCCTCTTGTTCACCTTTGAACACTCAGAATTAACTTGAAGAATTTAGGAAGAAACATATAATTCACCTGATGACTAGAAACCATTGTAGGGGCACAAGAAAAATAAGAAATCAAGAAAATATCTCTCCCTCAAGGGAAAATCTCAATTCCTCATCATCTGCAGACAATACTGTGAAACTTGAGGAAATGTCAGATAAACAATTTGGAATATTTATAGTGACAAAACTAAATGAGATGCAAAAGAAAAGAGACAACAAACTCCAGAAGATGAAAGAAAAGAGAAACAATGAGCTCCAGAGGATGAGGAAATCTTTTCACAATTTGAAAAAAGAAATAGATAACATAAAAAAGAATCAAATGGAATTATTAGAGAAGATTGTAATTCAGGATATCAAAACCTCCTTCAAAAGTATTAACAGCAGATTAGATTATGCAGAAGATTGAATCTTGGATGTAGAAAACAAAATCTCTGACCTAGAAAAAAATATTACTGAAAAGACTGGGAAGAGAAATGAGGAAAATATGCAAGAAATACTAAGACTATTAAGCACCCAAACATCTCAATAATTGGTATCCCAGAAGGTGAGGAAAATAAGGCATTGATCATCTAGTCCATGAAATCCTGGGGAAAAAAAAATCCAAACCTAGATAGGCATTCAAATATCCAAACCCAAGAAGCACAAGGAACCCCAAATAGAATCAACTCATAAAGAAGACATAAGACTTGAGAACATGTATGTGGATGTGCTTGATTGAGCCAATGCACAGTGTATTTTGGATGGAAAATTCATTTGTGTGTTGTGATGGTGTAAAGTGAATTAATAAAAAAAAATTAAAAAAAGAGTGTATTAGATGTCAGATGTCAGAAGATCTATAGTCTTGCCATCGAACTGAGTGACATAGTAGAGGTGAAAAAAAAAAAGAAGACATAAGACTTATAAATATCTGTGCATCTAACTCAGGAGCACCAAAATATGTGAAAGGAACACTGCTAGATCTAAAAGGAGCGATTGGTTGCAACACTATAATTATTGAGAACCTCAACACCCCACTATCTCCTTTAGACAGGTCTTCTAGACAAAGAATAAGCAACGAGATATAGGACCTAAATGTTACCACAAATCAAAAGGACTTCACAGACATCTAAAGAACTTTCCAGCTTAAAACCACAAAATATACATTTTTCTGACCCCTGCAAGGAAACTTTTAAAAGACTGACCCTATGATAGGGCACAGATCAAGCCTTTACAGATTCAAAAATATGGAAACTATACCCAGTATCTTTTCTGACCATGATAAAATTAAACTTGATATTAATTTCAGGAAAAATCCTCAAAAATACACAAACATATGAAAACTAAACAACCTGCTCCTGAATGACTTCTCAACTACTGAGGTAATTAAGACTGAAATAAAAAGATTTATAAAAACAAATTATAATGAGTACATAAGTTTCATAATCTATGGGACACCACAAAAGCAGTCATAAGAGAGAAATTCATAGCAATTAGTGTGTATAAGAAATAGATGGAAAGGTGACAAATAAGCAACCTAACATAATGCCTCAGGGAGTTAGAAAAACAACAACAAAAATGCCAGGAGAAAATAAATCATAAAGATTCGAGCAGAAATGAATGAAATAGAAAATAAATGAACAATACAGAAAATAAATGAAAGCAAAAACTTGTTCTTTGAAAAGATGAATGAGATTGACAAATCATTATCTAGACTGATTAAGAAGAAGAAAGGAACCAGATTAATTAAATTTGCAATGAAACAGGCAACATTACAACAGACATAATTAAAATACAAAGCATTATTAGAGGATACTATGAACGACTATATGCCAACAAAGAAGAAACCCTGAATGAGATGGAGAAATTTCTGAACACATATAATCTACCAAGATTGACTCAAGAGGACAAAGAAATCATGAATAGACTTACAACAAGCAATGAGATTGAATCAGTAATAAATAACCTCCCAACAAATAAAAATCCAGGTCACATGGATTCACTGCTGAATTTTACAAAACCTTTAAAGAAGAGGTAGCCCCCATTCTACTCACACTGATTTTAGAGATCCAAAAGGAAGAAACCGTTCCAAATATAATGCCTCCATTACCCTCATTTCCAAAATGGATAAGGATAGGACAAAAAAGGAATAAGATTGAATCAGTAATAATCTCTCAACAGAGAAAAGCCCTGGTCCTGATGGCTTCTACTCAAACTATCTCTAATGATTCAAAAGGAAGGATACCTCCCAAATTCATTTTATGAAACTCAAAGTATCTCTAATGATTCAAAAGGAAGGATACCTCCCAAATTCATTTTATGTTGCCTCCATCATCCTTATTCTCCAAACAGATAAGAACATGAGAAAAAAGTAAAACTACAGACCAATATCTCTGTTGAATATAGATGCAAAAATATTTAACAAGATACTAGCAAATTGAATCCAACAACATATAAAAATATTATTCACCATGACCAGGTAAGCTTTATTCTAGAGATGCAAGGGTGGTTCAAAATATGCAAAACCTTAAATGTAATACACCATATTAACAGAAAGAAAGATTTAAAAAAATGATCATTTCAATGAATGCAGAAAAAGCATTCAAGAAAATACAACATAAGACTCTTAGCAAAATTGGCATTGATGGCTCATTTCTCAACACAATAAAAGTCATCTGTAAAAAAGCCTATCACTAACATTATACTGAATGGGGAAAACCAGAAAGCTTTTTCATTGCAAACTGGTACTAGGCAATAGTGCCCACTTTCTCCACTCTTTTTCAGTATAGTGCTGGAAGTCTTAGCCAATGCAATCAGAAAAGAGAAAAATATAAAAGGTATTTGAATAAGGAAAAAAGAGTTGAAAACACCTTTAGTTGCAGATGACATGATAGTACGTATAAAAGACCCAAAAGGATCTGTGATAAAACTTCTCAAAGTTATAAATGAATACAGTAAAGTGGCATGATACAAAATCAACATCCAAAATTTATAGCATTTCTATATATGAACAACAAGTTAAACCAGGTAGAATAGAAGAAAGTAATCCCTTTTATCACAGCCACAAAATGTATAAGATACCTAGGGATAAAAATAATTAAGGAAATCAAAGACCTTTACAAGGAAAACTATGAAAACCTTAAAAAGATACTGAAATCACACACAAAAAAGTAGATGGACACCCCCATGTTACTGTATTAGAAGAATTAATATAATGAAAATGGCAATTCTAAGGACTAGAAGTTAGCATAATGCCTATTTTGCTGAACTCCCATGTAGTCAACCATGGTTCAAGTCCCAGACCCGGTGGCTTAAACTCACACTGGGCACGTGTGTGTGTGTGTGTGGGCACGTGTATGTGTGTGTGTGTATGTGTGCCCAAGATCCCAAGAGGAGAATGGAGGAGAAGGGATTGCTGTACAGCCATCTCCCCTTGGGCAGGTGATGTCTCGCTTTCTGTCTCTCTGTCTCTCTCTTTCTGGTGAGCACACGTGCCCTGTACAGACATCTCCCCTTGGGCAGGTGATGTCTCGCTTTCTGTCTCTCTGTCTCTCTCTTTCTGGTGAGCACACGTGCCCTATAGCAAAAACCTCCCCCCCCAAAAAAAGGCAATTCTACCCAAATTAATCTGCATATTTTATGCAATTTCAGTCAAATTACCAGAGATATTCCTAAAGGATCTAGAAAAAAAATCATAGAATTTGCCTGGAGTCATAATAGACCACATATTGCCACAGCAATCCTTTGCAAGAAGAGTGGAGTGAGCAGCACCTCATTCCCTGATGCAAAATATATTATAAAGCTGTGATAACCAAAACAGCATGGTATTGGCACAAAAACAGACATATGAAGAAATGAAACAGAATAGAAACCCAGAAAGAATCCCTCACAGATACATCCAATTAATTTTTGATAAAGGATATATTCAGTCAATCCAGTGGGAAAAGGAAAATCTCTTTAGCAAATGGTGCTACAAAAAGTGGGTGTCCACATGCACAAAGATAAACTGGACCCCCATCTTTCACCATCAACAAAAATCCACTCAAAATGGATATAAGATATAATCTTAAAACCTCGAATTATAAAACTTCTGGTGGAAAATACCAGGGAAACTCTGGGAGACATTGGGGTAAGCAAAGCCTTCTTAAATAAGACCACAAAGCATAAGCAATAATCCCAAAAATAGACAAGTGGGATTACATCAGATAAAGAAGTTTCTATAAAGCAAAAGACACAGTAATTAGTGTGAATGGACAACCCTTAGAATGGGAGGCTATTTTTAAACTGTGCTTCCAAAAAGGGTTTGAAAACCGAAACCAGTTCCACAGGGATCTCAGGCCATTTACCTGGAAACAAAATGATTAACCAAATTGAAAGATGGGAAAATGCACTTAACAAAAACTCTAAGGAAGACATATTAACAGTCAAAAAGCACAAGAAAAAATGCTCAATATCTGTCCTCATAAGAGACATGCAGATTAAAACCAAAATGAGATACCACCTAACTGCTGTTAAATGGCAAAGATTAGAAATACAAAAAATGGTAAGTGTTGGTGGGGTTGTGGTGAAAGGGGAGCTCTCCTACACTGTTTTTGGGAATGCAAATTAGTTCAGATGCTGTGGAAGACAATGTGGAGGTTTGTCAAAGATCTACAAATAGAACAACCAAATGATCCATTCCTGGGTATTAGACCCAAAGGACAGGAGATTGCTCAATCAGAAAAGTGCTTGCACGTTGATATTAATTGCAGCATTATTCATGATTGCTAATACATGGAACCAATCCAAATGTCCATGAACAAATGAATGAACTGAAAAAGTGTGGCACATATACTCCATGGAAATCAGCCATAAATTCAGGCATTTGATAGAAAGTGGATAAATATGGAAGATTTATTGCTGAGTCAAGCAAGTCAGACTGTGAAAGAGAGACATTATATGTCTCCACTTAACATACAGCAACTTTTACACTCTATCATGGAGACTGAAAGATTGGATGATGTAAAAGTATAGTTTTGGACACTGGAGACAGCGTGGAAGAAGGGCAGAAGAGGGAAGAGTATAGGGAAGGAAATTAGGGAGAAAGAACAGAGAGGTAAGACGTTTGTGGGACACAGAAATGGCTTATAGCCTGCAGTGATAACATGTATAGCATTCTCAACTAAACTGGTATGAGATATTCATGTTGGGTAAATTCTCTTTACAAGCTAAATGGTGTATAGCTAGTGAATGTATAAAATAATAACAATACATTTTTTGAGAGATTTTTGCTATAGGGTACGTGTGTTCACAGGAAAGACAGAGAGAGATAGAGAAATACAAAATGAGAAATCACCCCCAGGGGGGATGGCCACACCACAATTCCTTCTCTTCCATTTTCCTCTTGGGATCTTGGGCACACACACACATGCACCTGGTGTGAGTTTAAGCCACCGGGTCTGGGACTCAAACTATGGTCAGCTACATGGGAGTCCAGCGACATGGCCATTACACCAACTGCTGGTCCCAAAAATATTTTTTAAAAAGTAGTGTCATCTGGCTTCTATGAGTTAAGAGAA
>NW_006204113.1:7869528-7908127 GCF_000334495.1 Tupaia belangeri chinensis
GGAAAGAGAGAGGAGCTAGTGAAGCCCTAACCCCACTATTGTCTTTGAATCTACTGATCAGTACACCTTAACAAAGCAAAGTTGGATCTCTTTTTTATATAGAGCCTAACCACCAGGAGATATCCACGGTCAAACCCCAAAACCACTTTGTTCAAACTGGTGGTAGCAAAGTGTCTTCTGGCAAAATTATCCTTGAAATATAACAAAATAAGTGTGGCCTAACTGGCAGTGTTGTTGGAAGGACTATGACAAAAGTGGGGACAAAGTGCCTGGACATACTCTTATCTTGACATTTATTAAAATGTGAAACATTTAAATAGAGACATTTTATATAGAAATTTTATATAGGGATCAGCAGTTAGCATAATGTTTATGTCACTGGACTCCCATATAGTTGACCGCAATTCGAGTCCCGGACCCGGTGGCTTAAACTCATGCCAGGCACATGTGCATGCATGCCCAAGATCCCAAGAGGAGAATGCAGAAGACGGGATTGAGGCATGGCCATCCCCCCTGGAGAGTGATTTCTCGCTTTCTGTGTCTCTGTCTCTCTCTGTCTTTCTGACGAGCGCACATGCCCTATAGCTTAAACCTATCAAAAAAAAATTAAAAAAAAGAAATTTTATATAGAAACATTTTATGTAGAAATTTTTCTATATATGTAGTAGTACATTGGTAAATCCAGGAATACAAATGTTGTCACTATTTGGAATACATAGCTTAACAGATAGTGTCAAATCCAGTTGTCTCACAGAGAGACCTAATCAGAAAGCAAATATTATTAAAAGCAAACCTGTCTCCATTAAAAAGGAAATCCTCAAGGAAGAGATATACTGCTTATTCTTTATATGTCTGTACCTATGCTGGTCCAGGGATCCTAATGAGCTCTGAGTAAATATATGCTTAATGAATGAATAAAGATTTATAACTGAATAGGGCTTACTACCTTCTTTTATGTCTCCAGATACAGACAGACTTATCAAGGTTTAAAACTCATAAGCCAGGCACAGGCATGGTAGCACACACTGGATGCTATTACACCAAACTGAAGCCACATGGAAGATTCAAATTCTATTCCCAGCTTAGCATCAAAGCTGAGTGTGATACAACACACCTGTGGTCCCAGCAACTCAGTGAGTCAAGGTATGAAAATGGCCACATAGCAAGGCTGTGTCTAAGAAACAAAAACAAAACACCCATATACCAATTCTGAATGCATTATAAGAAGGAAAAAATATGACATAAATATCTTGATGTTTCAGAAGGAGCCACAGGAACCTTAGAAAATCATGCTATTCCCAGAATTAGCCCATTTCTTTGAAGTCTCAGTTTATAAATTCAACTCCCATTCCATAAAGATGAGTTTTCTCCTAGAGTGTAACTTTGTCCCGTATGTAAAAAAAGTTTGAGCATACATAGCTGATGAGCTGTCTCACCATGAGGAAGACATATCCATACACATTGGAATATTTTTTAAATAATTATTTATTTAATTTTATTTGTTCGTTCACTTTTTAAAAATTTGATAGGGGAAGAGAGAGAGAGAGAGAGAGAGAGAAATTGAGAAAGGAAGCCACCAGGTCTGGGATTCAAACAATGGTCATCTGAGACTCAAACCATTGTTGGCCATGTGGGAGTGTCCAGCACCTTAACCACCATGTCACCTGCTGGTCCCAACATTGGAATATTAATAGCAGGGTGGTCCTTAAATTCAAGCTAGAAATATCTCTGTTTATAATTTAGTACTTTTATAAGCCAGAGGAATGAAAGTTATTATTACATTTTCCATTCCAAATAAAAACATCCCGGCAAAGAAAATATCGATATATCTCTTCTTTATAGGAATATAGTGATTACCCATTGAAGGACACAGAAGATATAGAAACAACAGATCTGTAACTCCTGTGTAATTCAAATCTTGGCAACAGAGAAGCCAAGGAGTTCAAGGTATAGTGACAAAGTGAGACGATACCAAGAACTATGGACTACAAAGTAAGAAAATAATACAAGGGATCTAAGGGCTTCATCCACCCTTGAAATTTGGGCATTTAGTGGGGCATGTAGAGAAAGAGGGTTCAAGCTCATTAGCCACAGGCATTAAGCCATGGGTCAATAATTGCCCCAAAGTATCCTCTAAAATATTAATTCAATCTAGTGCTTTGTGCTATATGATTTCCTGCTTAGACCCACTCTCTAGCTTATCTCTTGATTCTGAAACCATGAAACTCCACAGCTTTGAGTGAAAGACGTACTTCCTACAGCATTAACCTCTGCAACCCTCACTTTATATTCATGTATTCACACTAAGGGAGGTGGACCATAGATAGGGCTATTGGTAATAAATGCTGATATGCCATCTGTGGGACAGTCCATATTTATTACCATGGGTTTCATGAAGGTGTTGTAGTTCTCTAATTAGTAAGCTAAGAGAGGTCCCTCTGGTGACCTGTGTCTTCCACTGACCTTGCTGGCCAGTCCAGCCACCTCACACTTTGTTTTATTTATTTATTTATTTATTTATTTATTTATTTATTTATTTATTTTTGAGAAGATTTTGCCTTTGGGTGTATGCATTCACTGGAGAGAGAAAGACAAAGACAGTGAAAAGGAAAGTGAGAAATCACCACCCCCTGGGGAGGGTGAGAATGGTTACACATTCTCCTCTCGGGATGATTTTCAAACCACTGGGTCTGGGGCTCAAACCACAATAGGCTATGTGGGAGTGCAGAACCTTGACCACTATACTATCAACTGGCCCACCACATCACTTTCATTCCTCTCCTTGAACTCTGCTTTTGCTATGCAGACCTATTTAACACTTCCCAGTGTATCATGACCTCTTTGCTTTGCACCAGCAGTCCCTGAGCTTTTAGGCATTAGGAACTAGTTTTGTGGAAGATATTTTTTCCACAGAAAGGGTTATGGTGATGGTTTTGGAATGATTCAACTGCATTACATTAATTGTACACTTTATGTCTATTATTGTTACCTTGCTATATATAATAAAATAATTACATAACTCACCATAGTGCATAATCAGTGGGATCCTTGAACTTGTTTTTCTATAGCTAGGTGGTCCTACCTGAGGCTTCCTATGAGAATATAATGCCACTGCTGACCTGATAGGAGGCAGAACTCAGGCAATAATGCAAGCAATGGGGAGTGGCTGTAAATACAGATGAAGCTTCACTTGTTCTCTTGCCACTCACCTCCTGCTCCGTGGCCCAGTACCATCTATGGCCTGGAAGATGGATACTTTATTTTTACACTAGTGCCTGCCTACAAAATGTTCCCCTCCCTGTCTCTTCATTGCCTCTCAATCTTCATGATTTTTTCTTTCTGCTATTATCACTGAGGTCTTTTATTTCTAAGAAGATTCTCCATTTCCATTAAATGAAGTTATATCTCCAAGCTGTCCCTTTTCCCTCCCATAGTACTTATGTCTTTTGCAGTTGAAGTTTGTTTTCATTTCTGGCCCATGACTTCTTTGAGGAGACAGTGTGTAAGGTAACACATCTTTGTATTACCCAGCTTAAGCTACTGGCCCACATACAGAAGACAAAACAGATACATGTTGAATAAATATATTATGCCTTTACCACTGTATTACTCTTGTAATTTCTGATTGAGTGGGGCTTTTCATGTACACTACCCTAAGGGTGCTACTCTTTTAATAGGTGTTCATGGAAAATAAATTGCTATTGATACAATTGTTTCTTATAGTATAAGACTGACCTTTAAGCCCAGCTCCATGCCAAAGAAGTTTAAGGACAGAGAACTGTAGGAAAGAATTCTCAGGAAGTAAACCAGTTACTGTCATATGTTTTGCCTAACATTGTTTCTGCACTTTCTTCTATTGATTTTAAGTGAATCTATATTGGCAACACACGATAATTGCTTGTCCACCAATTATTCATTTGGCTAATAGGTTTGCTGAAAGTATAGGCAAACCTAAACTTGGAAAGATAAGAAAAGGGCTAAAGAATCATAAAACAAAAGAAATAAAGAAGAGAAGGAAAGAAAAGGAGATAAAGAAAAGAGAAAAGGAAGAGAAAGGAAAAATATATATACACACACACAAAAAAAACTGAGCTGAACTTGCCATCTATAAATAGAGCACGGCAGCACGCACATACTGAAGATAAATGATTTATTCACAGGCTTGGAGGAAATCAGCTAAATAATCTTTTAGTACACTCCCAGGAACAATCCTCCATTCAGGAAAGTGTCCATAATAAGATAGACACTAGGTATTCCTTTACTTCACCTCATTACAGAGTCCTCCAGTCTCCTTCAATCTTCTAGGGGAATTTCAGAGTGAAGTTGATCATTTTGTTCTCTTCTTTGGACATGTCAAATTAGAAATCATCCTTGAATACCCAGCAACACATGGTCATGGCTGAAGACATTGCTAAGCACAGATTCTACATGTAGGTGTGATACAGATGTGATCTTGTGAATGCAGCATCTCTTAACCATCTCACATCGTGGGGCTAGTGGAGAGATATGTAGTTTTACAGAGAGTTGGAAATAACTTTCTTACTCTTATGATTTATTTGAAAACTCTAACAGGCTTCTGTGAAGAATACAACGTGGCTAGACCACGAAGTTCAAGATAACAAGGACTGTAAGTCCATGCTGTGTGCTTAAGGTTGAACACAGAACTGGACACACTATTTGGGTTTAATATTTATAAGTAAAAATAATTAATCTCCTATGGTGGTCTCAGCTCTGTAAGGAGAAAGTATTAGTTCTGAAAAAATGTCTCCTGTAGATATTGGCCACTCCCTCCTAAATCTTCCTCTTCATCAAATGTTGCATGATGGCCCTGCATTACCAGTGTGGCCATTTTATTGTCAGTGATAGAGCAGAAAATCTTTCAACAAATCACATTACTTTGGGTTGGTAATCTCGTTATACAAAATTCTCTAAAAGCCTTGGTGGGCCAATCGATGCTGAGCAAACCAAAACAGGAATCCAGAATAGGTTGTGGGCACTCAGGGAAGTGACAGTCTCATCACAGGATAGTTATTGCAGGAAGAAAGGAAATCAAAGCAGAGGCCAAAGCTGCCATTTAGTTTGTGTAATTTTTATTGCTGTGAAAGTAAAAGGCGAATCTAATGGTTCTTTTTGTCAAGTAATAACTTATGACTACAGAGGCGAAGGGATATAGTCATGAATTGAAGTTATATCAATTTTAAGTTATGTTAGGAAGAAGGAAAAAAAAAGAAAGAAGTTTGGGGGGATTAACTCTATGTGAGTCCTGAATTGCATTTACATTGGTCCATTCCAACTCCTAGGACAAAGTCTTGATTCAATGCTTCCCCTCAGGAGGTAACCTAATCTGGACATGGCAGTGTCTCCCTGAATATGTGAGATGTAAATTAATATTATTAAGATGAATCAAAGATAGTCTAGAAAAAGGAGACAAGACAAAAGAAAAGAAATAGAATATTAGAAGCTTAGACTGAAAGCATAGAATGTTGTTCGAATGAAAATGAGTAAAATTCAAGAGAAATAGATCAATCTTGGGAACTCCTTGTTCAGGGAATGTTGACCTCTCTATTATCTTTTCACACGAGAGAAACTATTTGATCGATTAAATTTGAATTCTCATTCCACTTAGAAATATCTTTGGGTTCTCAATTTGTTCAACCTTTTATATTTAGTGATCAATTTTTTTTCTTCACTCTTCTTTGTGCTGATCACTGTCTATCCATTGGCCATGCCCTCTGTCAACTGTAGACATGTTCTCATGTAAGTCTTTATCTCTTTCTTTCTCTTTCCTCTCTAATTCCTCCACAATTTACCATCAATGCCTGCCTCTGCCATAGTTCCATCCTATGATTTTCTATGACTTTACTATTTAATCCTTAGTGTAATTATATAGTCTATAATCTAAACTAAGAAAATTGAGCACAAATGGAATAGTATTCATGATTACTTCAAGGGAACAAGAGCAAGCTATGATTGTCTTTGAGGAAACCTAAATATATGGTCATTATTTTCATAGAGTCTATTTCTTTTTCTTTTTCTTTCTTTTTTTTTGGAGAGGTTTTTGCTATAGGGTGCATGCGCTTGCCAGAAAGACAGAGAGAGACTGACAGACAGAAAGTGAGAAGTCATCCCAGGGAGGAAGGCCACACTACAATCCCTTCTCCATTCTCCTATTGGGATCTTGGGCACTCACACACATGTGACCAGTGTGAGTTTAAACCATTGGGTCCGGGACTCGAATCACAGTCAACTACATGGGAGTCCAGTGACATAGCCATTATGCTATATACTGGTCCCAGTAGAGTCTATTTCTTATGGACATAAATGTGACAACTCATTACTATGCTCTTTTGATTTTCTGTTTAACCTTTTCATGTATATTTGTCTTGGGCCTTAAACTAAAGTGTCACTTCCTAGAGAACAAAGACCCTGCATTATCTCTTCTGTTGTTCTAGTCACTGCTTGACACTCAGCATGCATAGAGTATGTTCACAGTGAACACCTAGTGTGTGGATTTAGAACAAAATAGATGATTCATGACTGATATACTCACAGCAGACTTTTTTTTTTGAAACTGGGTCTTGCTAGGCTGTCCAGTCTGGCCTCAAACTTGTAATCTTCCCTGACTATGTCTCTCATACACCAGCATGACTGATTTAGCAGCCATTCTTAACCTTAACTGTCCATTAGAATTACTTGGGAACTTTTAAAAAATTGATACCTTGGTCCCATCTCCAGCTTTTCTGATTTAATTGGTCATGTGTCTGCCTTGGCTAGCACAGGTTTTAAATACTGCTAGATGATTCTGATAACTAGCCAATATTGCAGACAAGCCCCAGAGAGGTCATTTGTCAAGTGTTGTGGTGATAAAAATGCATGCTCTGTGAGTGAACAGCCCAGGAAGCAACTACCTTACATAATCACACGTATTAGACTTAGAAACCAGGTCAGAATTGCAGCAGTATTATTAAGTACTCAGATTTTAGAGCTTAATGGGTGCAGACTTAAATTACATGAATAAGACAAAGCCTGCCAGATAGAATGACAAGAAAATAATAATCCATTTCATCACCCCTAGAAGAACACTAAAATGTAACAAATTGGCCTTGAGTTCTTCCGACAATTTTCATTTAAAATATACTGGCCTTGGTCAGACACAAATTCAAAACTTCTTTGACAACATGATCATCAAATTCCTTCACTTCTAGTAAGTCAACTAAATCATCCATTGCCTACCCTTTCCCCCCAAGGGAGTCTGACTTTCCTTTAGATATCAAAATAATATAGTAGAGAAAGGTGACTATCATTATTGAATGCTAATTACAGAGACTATGAAGTGAGCAATAGAGGTTCAAGTTCTACATTTCCCATCACTTATGGGGTAAAGTTCAAACCTTTGGGCTTCTTCTTTTATGATCTGATTCTTGTTCTTCCCTCCAGCTGTGTCACCTGACATCCCTCCCCCATATATACTCCAATCATTCAGAATTGCCATCTCAAGTTTCTTTCCTTATCTGCCAATGAGTCCTTCTTGCAGTGTGCCCGTATCACCCTCGACCACAGGAGGCAGAGGTATCAATAACAGCCTGCGTCTGCTCATATTGTCATGTCTGGTCTCCATATTTGTTGCCCATGCAATGTGAGAACTATCCAAACTGAAAATGTTGATACTATTACTTTATTAGAAACTACTTTTTTCCTCCTTTGCTTGTGGAGAAAGCCAAAGTTGCAGCAACATGGCTCCCTCACCATGCAAAAACAATTTATTTCCTGGTCTGCCTGAATAAGAAAAGAAAGTTAAATTTGGTTAGTGTAGGAGCTCGAAGACCTGCTACTAGAACAGTGGCAGCAGCAATTTCCACTAAGAGAATATGGGAAGGAGAACAGGACTTCTAGTCCAGTGGTCTCTGCCATCCACTAGCTACAAGCCATGGAAAAACTTACAATGTGGGGCCAGCAGATGGCATAGTGGTTAAGGTGTTGGACTCCCACATAGCCCACTAAAGTTTGCATCCCAGATCTGGAAGCTTGGAAATCACACCAGGTACATATGTGTGCATGATCAGGATCCCAGGAGGAAAATGGAGAAGAAGGGACTGGGGCATGGCCATCTCCCCAGAGAGATGATTTCTCACTTTCCCTCTCACTGTCTTTTCTCTGTGTCTTTCTGGCAAGTACACACGCATTGTGGCAAAAACCTTAAGATAAATAAATAAAAACTTACAATGTTTTTGAACTCTTATTTTTGCATCTTTGAAGTGGCTATAACAAGACATAGCTTCATTTGTCTAAACTGTTATTTAAGTGACCAGATTAGTTCCGCACATATAGAGAGAAATCTTTTATTTTCCCTGCTCTTTACCAAAAGAAGAGAGCAAAGTCAATCTGGAAGGAAAACAAAACAAAAGAAAATGAAAAACAACAAACTGAATCCTTTGTGTCATATGGTTATACTGCTTCGTTAAAATTTCATTGGAATAACTAAGATTATATTTAATGAAATAATGGCATATGAATACCAAACAAAGACACTTTTTTAAAGCCAGGATATGACACTAAAAATAAATTTAATGTTTATAAATATATGCACAAACATAAATATATCTACGAGATCAATTGATTATTTGATTGAGGATAGTGTCTCCCTCTGCTGAGGAAACAGTTTTTCCTCCTAATTATTTTGGTTCAATATTTGACTCAGATCATCCAGGAGAGATCTTTGTTGTTCCTGAAAAATATAATTCCTAGGAATCCTGGCATTCATTCTTAAAGGACACTTACAGGTATCCAATAACCTTATTGCCCTCAGAAGGTAAAAAAAATAACAAATCTGTGCTAATTGTCATCAGGAAAGAGCAAGCCCAAGAGATACAATGCTTCCGTAATTCTATAGATTTGCTAGAATTGTCATAACAAAGTACCACAAATACCATGGCTTAAACAACAGAATTTTTTTTTTCCCTTGTAGTTTCTGAGGCTCAGAATCCAAGCTCAAGGTGTCAACAGAGTTAATTCTTTTTGAGGGTCATTAGATAAAGATTTGTTCCAGGCCTCTCTTGTTGGCTTGTCTATGGTAGTCTTCTCCCTGTGTCTTTGCATCATCTTATCACTATATGTAAATCTTCTAGACCTTCCTCTCTTACGAATATAACAGTCATATTGGAATGGGCTTCACCCTAATCTAATTTTAACTGAACTATGTTCATACATCCCCTATTTGCAAATCCAGCCAAATTCTGAGGTACTGGGAATTAAATGTAGGAGTTCAACTTTTACATTTTGGAGAGAAACCAATTACTTTTCTTCTTTTGCAAAATGTGAGTAAAACAAAACAAAGAAATAAACAAAAACAAAACTAAAAAGAAAAAAGAAAAAAGAAAGAAACAACAGCAACAACCAAAAAACACATACAGTTTTTAGTTATTTTAATTTTAAGTACTTAAATATAAATATATAAATGTAAGTGAACGTACTATTGTACCTTCTGAAATACAATTTTTGGGGCCAACAGGTAGTGTGGTAGTTAAGGTGCTAAACTCCTACATGGCAGAAAGAGGGGCTTGAAAGTCATGCTGGGCATGTGTGCATGCATGATCCAAATTCTGAGAGGACAACGTGGAAGTGATAGTGGCATGGCTGTCCCTCCTGGGAGGTGACGTCTCACTTTCTCTCACTCTCTATGTCTTTCCTGTGAGCACACACACCCTAAGACAAAATCCTGAAAAAAAGAAGAAAAAAAGAAAAAAAAATGAAATTTTAATGTCAAGATAAACCTCAAATTGTAAAAAGAGAGATTATTTCCTTGCTTAATAGAATTTCTATTGATAAATAATGGTAAATAACTTTAAATGAAGCATGCACTATATGTTGAACACTGACAAATTGCTTTCCAGAAATCACCTCATTTAGGAATATGCTCACAGCAATGATGTAAAATAAGTGGGATTATTAGGGACCTATAGACCTGCAGAAATAGAGTTGCAAAAATGGGAGGTAGAATTCCTCCAGTGAGTCACTGGGACTGATGGTAAGCAAGGGCCAGTCTGACATGCTTATCAAAATATCTGCATCCTTTTTATTTTTTCTCTTTCAGTTAATTTATTCACTTCTTGAGAGAAGAGAGAGCTATTCTTGACAGGATCTTGCCACATTACAATACTGCCCCTCTGTTCCCCACCCCTCTCCCAGCATCCCTCTAGCCAGCTGGTATCATAGGTGTGCTTGTCATGTTCACATTAACCTAGGATCTGAAGCTGACCCCATGTGGATTCAACATCGTATAGTGGAACTCTACTGTCTGTGCTATTGTGGTTGAGCTGATTTCTGGATTATTATATTCAGCTTTCAGGAGCATAACATTATGCAATGGTCATTGCTGTGTAAGGCTTCATGGTTACTAAAGCTAGCCATAAGAACTAAACATGCCCAGAATATGTATCAAATACAGTAAAGATGAACTGATGAACTTTCCAGGACATAAGGAATCCAATATAATCGATTTGCCAGCATTCGAATGGCTTCATGTCCTTGAGGGATGGTGTCATATTGGGGTTCATCATTTGTTTCTGTTTGAACATTTGGCAGTGGTGGTAGCTAGGTGATCTTTTGTGAGTGTAACCACAGGCTGTCAGGCCTCTGTGTTGTCATCATTCGTGCCATTATTGTTTCACCATCTATGTGGCCTTCATGCGCACATTAGTGAGCTCAGTTATTTTGTTTTGTCTACTTTATTGTTCAATGATTTTCTTATGGTGGATGCATTCCAGTGGGCATTAGCAGGTGATACAAACATCTTCACATTTCTAGCTCATATGAGGTTTATCACCGGCCTCCTTTCCAGAAATATTTGTTTTTTATCTTTCACTCTTTCTCTTACCAGGTCTTGACCAACCACCTAAGTAATTTTGTCCAAGAGTTTAGACATGCCTAACTCAGGACAAATTTTTTCCATCAAAAGTTACTTATGAAGGTATACCACTAGATGCTTTGCCAAATAGAAATATTGTTTTCTTTTTAAAAATTATTAATTTAATTTATTATTATCATTATTTTCTAATTTGTTATGTGGCTTATGTGCTCACCAGAGAGAGACAGAAAGAGGGAGAGAGGGAGAGAGAGAGAAAATGAGAAAGCAAGCTGCCAGGTCTGGGACTCGAACCACAGTCAATCATGTAGGAAGGAGTCCAGCACCTTAATCAGTATGCCAACTGGTGGCCCTTAGAAATTTTTTTTCTCAATGTTGTCTTTCAAGGCACTGTTGTGAGTCTGTAGTGCACTTGCCATTCTTTTTCATCATGTACCTAAATGTATAGCTAATTTGCCTATGAATCATAGCTTAGAAATTTTATTTTTACTTGTTGGCTGGCTGCCATAAGTCTTAGCAGAGAGTGGGGTAATACAACAGAAGTGGAGATGAATGTATAGTCAGCCTAACTGATCAGTTGATGTGCACTTTATCTTGCATGATTTTGGACAACTATTTCAGGTCTATGTTTACGAATGGCTGAGTCAGAGAGAAGTCAGATCATGATGAGTAATTATGGCTACGTGATGTTACGGCCTAGCTCAAGAAATACGGTGTATCTACATTCCAGTTCTTTTACTGTGGCTGATCATAAAACCCACATGCTATCTTTTCTTATCACAGATAAATGTGATACCAAAGTTCTCGCTGGGTCAAATGGCTGTACCTGCACTGTATCCTGGATGTGTCTCAAGTCTTCATATGCTATAGTATCCACTCAATGCAGGTAGCCTTTTGTGTCATTTGGTAAATAGGTCAAAGTACACATTTGGTTAAGTACAAAATATACTGCTTCTACTGCTTGAAGAGAATTATCGCACGCCTATTACTGAACACCTATTACTGCACATCATTACACACCTATAGCCACACATCTATGATACCAGCTGGCTAGAGGGATGCTGGGAGAGGGGTGGGGAACAGAGGGGCAGTATTGTAATGTGGCAAGATCCTGTCAAGAGTAGCTCTCTCTTCTCTCAAGAAATGAATAAATTAACAAAAAGAGAAAAAATAAAAAGGATGCAGAAATTATGATAAGCATGTCAGACTGGTCCTGCTTACCATCAGTCCCAGTGACCTACTGGAGGAATTCTGCCTCCCATTTCTGCAACTCTATTTCTACAGGTCTATAGGTCCCTAATAATCCCGCTTATTTTATATCATTGTTGTGAGCATAAGCAATTTGTCAGTGTTCAACATACAGTGCATGCTTCATTTAAAGTTATTTATCATTTAGAAATTCTATTAAGCAAGGAAATAATCTCTCTTTTTACAATTTGAGGCTTATCTTAACATTAAAATTTCATGTTTTTTTTTTTTTTTTCAGGATTTTGCCTTAGGGTGTGTGTGCTCACAAGAAAGACATAGAGGGTGAGAGAAAGTGAGAAGTCACCTCCCAGGAGGGACAGCCATGCCACTATCCCTTCCACGTTGTCCTCTCAGAATTTGGATCATGCATGCACACATGCCCAGCATGACTTTCAAGCCACCAGGTCTGGGGCTCACACCACAGTCAGCAATGTGGGTTTAGCACCTTAACTACCACACTACCTGTTGGCCCCAAAAATTGTATTTCAGAAGGTACAATAGTACGTTCACTTACATTTATATATTTATATTTAAGTACTTAAAATTAAAATGGCTAAAAACTGTATGTGGGTTTTTTTTGCTGTTGTTGCCATTGTTCCTTTTGTTTGTTTGTTGTTTTTTTGTTTGTTTCTTAATGGCTGAAAACATAGGAAGCAAGAATTTGTACTTTATTTTGGAGCTGATATCTTGTCATGTCTAGAACCCTAGACCCTTAAATATTCCAATTTTGTATCTTATTCCTAAACTCTTGGTTTTACTTCCCAACCTGTAGTGGATATGTATAGCCAAGGCCTCCAAGACATTTTTTTCTTCCTGATTATTTTGTCTGATTAACATGTTATAAATATGGTGGAACTACATGAAACTATGCAGAATGTGTCGATAGTGGAGACTGCTTGAGGCTTTATGTCACCAGAGGACAGAAGAATAAGCATAGCTCTGAAACATAAATCTAAGTGCCTATTGTAATGTACCCCATATGAATTCAAAAGGTTTTTAATCCTTCTTGGTATGATTGGGGAAGTATGCAGTTTCCAGATTAATACTATGGGGTCATCAGAAAAGTCATGACGTATCTTCTATGTTTTTTTAATGCAAAAAATGCATCATGAATTTTTGATGACCCAATACATGTCTGAGGCTTTGTCAGTTTGCTCTAGAAAACATATCTCATCTGACACAGCTTCTGCAATTGGCCCTATTCCTTGGTGGCATTTGCAGAAATTTATTGCCATCTTCCTATATCCATTTGTTTTTTGGTGAGAGAGGTGTCATTAAATATGTGTACAATTAGGACCATCTCTCCTGCATGTTAGTGTACCACTAATTTCCACTACTCATCTCAGAAGCAGTGCAAGAACAAGAATATATGATTTTAAAAGTGTGTTATTTTTAAAGGTTGTACCATAGGTACCTCTTTTGTTTCATCATAGTCTGTCTGTAATTGGGATGCAATATTGTTTTTAATTTAAAATCTTGGTCTGCTTGCTTTTCCTTACCGTGAGATCCTTACCCTCCATACCAAATAACCACATATGTTCACTTTACCTATATAATTACGGCTCAAAGGGATAATTATTGGGTGTGTCTGTGTGCCCAGTGAACCCACTATAAACTGAGCCTTGGTCAGAGTCTCGTTTATAACCTAGCCCATGCACCCCGCATTAAGTGAGGTACCATAACAAAGTTTCTGATCACTGGATTTTAATGGCGAATTGGATCCTGTGTCTAACATTCCTCAAAATGCATTGGTAGTTCCCTTTCCTGAGTGAACAATTATTCCAATTTGTCTTCAGTCTCTTTGTAAACAAGGACTCCATTGTTATATATAGTTGCTATAATGTTCTTTTAAAGACACAATGGTCCTTCCTTTTGAAGATAAAATCTCTTCACCAGTCACTGTATAAAGATCTGAAAACTGATTCAGTTCCAAACACTGACCAACCAAAGGATGGTCTTTCCTTTTGAAGATAAAATCTCTTCACCGATTCAGTTCCAAACACTGACCAACCAAAGGATTGAGATGTTCTTTCTTATTAAGGTGATATTCCTTTGTCCTTTGATTATCTTTAATTTCTTTGGATTGACTAAGTTGAGTAATACTTTTGCTTTACTGTCCCTAGAAATACTCTATTAATTCTCTCCATAATCTTGTATGAGCTAGGCTACATGGCTGCTTTTTGACCTTCGTACTTATATATCCTCTCTGCCCACACCACTGATGCTTTAGTACTCACTGCAACATGGCCCCTTTGATTTTGGTATCCCAGCACACGTGCTATGAGGCAGCTCAGTTTTGAATGTAATATCTCCTTCTTCCATTAGCCCTGACTTGCAGAGGACAGTCAGTATGAATTTCTCAGTGATTCTGTGGCTCCTCTCATCAGCACATCCCTTATTTATTGATGTAGCATCCTCTGGTCATTTTACAAAACAAATCCAGATGGACTTTCATAGTATCTACATTTTCTGATTCTTTTAATCTTTTCTTCCAATATCTTTTTCAGCAGTCCTAGTATTTTTAACTTTATTATTATGAGCCATCACATTCTTCAGGATTTTAAGAGTTATTCCAGCCGTGCATTTGCACTAGCTCCCATATTTCTTACTGGATTGTTAAATCTTGTCTCTTTGGATAGTGCTCATATGTCAATAACATATCTCTTGGTCAGTAAGTATTCCTGCCCCTAGATGAAGTGGTTTTAAGATCCAGCTCCATATATACTATCTTGGCATCTGCCAGTATGAGCTGGTTTGGTTTTGCAATTCTTGTAGATCCATGGAATAGATGGATTTTCCTACTATACAAACTGAAGAGTTCCCTCACATATTTATGTTGTGACTTAACCTACATATTGGACTTATGGCCCGAGAGATAATGAGAATGTATTATCAGAGGGGGTTTATGTTGTTTTGCAAGGTGTGGTCCTCATATTTATTTTCAAACAATGAGAACACTAGCATTTAACAGGGAAGGGTGTTCTGCTTCTGGAGGTACAGTTTAGGGACTTGTGAGAGATTTAAGATTTATGAATCTATATACCCAGATGACCCTTGCCCCAATGCTCAAGGTCTCACCACTCTTTTTTAGTCAGAGCTCTACCATTGGAAGGAAGGATTTTATATATTTGAAAATTCAACCTTCTTTTCCCCTTATAATTGAGTACAGCAACTGATTCTCAATTTTTTTTCTGTCTTCTGATTACAAAACCAATCACCTCTATCTTTAAGGTGGTGATTAATATAATTATTTCATTGATTTTCTTTAATAAAGTGATAAATACTAATCCTATTTTCATTATTCCTATAACGACTTATGCAATTCTTAAACAGTGGAGATATTAAACACCTTTCACTAATATCCCATCCCATGTCACCACTGGTCAAACATGTTCAATGGCAAAGGCATGCCAGGAACCACCAGTGTTCCATCTTCTCTCAGTAATGGAGTGCTTACTAACAGCTAGTGAGTTATCCTGCTCCAAAATACTGTTTTAGAGAATTCCCTAGGACTACTTCTCACTCTACATGTCAAAGTCAGGTTCCCTGGAAAAAACCGAGGTAAAGACTAGAATGCTGTTGTTTTATTTGGGAGTGTGCTCAGTAACAGTTCATGGGAGTAAGAGATGCAGGGAAAAACAAGGACAGAAGCTGATCTGTAATCCAGTCATAATACACAGGAGCTTTAAATTTGGAGTGTCCCTTCAGAGATATCTCTGATTGAGGTAAGGGTCAGACCTTTGTACTCCTTCTTCAACTTGTCATTAGATGGAGGAGGGTGCCCTGGAGTGAGGAGATGAACTTGAGTGAAGCAGCTCCCTACAGCTAAGGTAGATTCTTGGGAGAAACTCCGCTGAGATCCATGAGTAGCACCATTTCCTGTTTGGGGTAGTGGACGCCTTCAGTCCTGAAAGAGGATCTCAGTGATACCCAGATCATAATAAAGATTGCCTGCCTCTAAGAAATTTTATACTTAATAGAGAATAGCAAGAAGTTTTTTTTCTTTTTTTTTTTAGAAAAACATTAAACATAGTTAATTCTTAAATAGTTTCACTAGTTCCTGTAATACTGAGTGAATGTTCTACACAAGTTAATGTTAAAGGGAAATCACATTTGGTATGCTGTTTTGAACTTTCGAACTCTGGAATCCCAGGGTTAAATTCCCTGCCAGCTATTTTGGGCAAGTAAATTTATCTCTGAATCTCAGTTAGTGATGAGAGAAATTCTTGAAGAGATGGGAAATTTTCCTGGGTCTTTGGATCTGAAATCGCTAACTCAAAATTTTCTGCTACATTGGTAGGAGGAACTTAGATTGGATTTCTGTTTTCCTCCTACCACCACATAGTCAATCTTCCAGTGGTGGGGATGGGTTTATATTGAACCATGGTTTTATATTGAACCTTTTAAATAAATATATTCAGATTATAAGCCTTGACTGGGAGGCACGTGCATTCTGTGCTGGTAATGCATAGGATTTTCTCTATGTGAAGCCAATTTTCTAAAATGTCTGGTTCCACAATTCCAGATTCATTACCTATATTTTCAGTTGATCTTCCATGAAAACCCAAAGGTGGATATTAGTCTGGATTTAGGGGGGGAAAAGAGTATATGTGTGCATTTTTTCATGTGCAAATGCTCTATAAAGCGTCCTAACCCCTGCATCTTTGACAATGTTCAACACACAGATATGTGTTAGAATTTCAGAATCCTCATAACGGGTGTTAACTGTGAGGGACCAGACAAGCTAAAGAGAACTGACCTGATTTTGGATTTCCACCAGATGTTCAAGGAAAGCCAACTGTTTTCTGAGCAAGTCACACCTGTTTAATTAGCACTAATAAGGGCCTTTAGATGATCACAGAGAAATTAAATAGCTAAAGATAAATGACCTATGAGGGCTTAACAATTTAATCCCAACCAAAGAGCAAACAGAATGCAATCTAAAGACACAATCCCAAGCAGAATTGTAAGTTAATGACCTTGTATTTTATGATTTAATGGAACACACATAGTGCCAGGCTGGAAGTAATGGATTATAGGAAATAAATACATATACTGGCAGTTTATGAATAAATTATTGTTAACACAAATTGTAATTAAATTGTCTTGTTTTAATATGATCTACTAATTAAGCCACAAGTGGTTTGCTGCCTGGTTTTTATCTGAACAGGCACCAAATTACAGTTTTTAACTCAGCTAAAATATTTGTGAATCTACCCCCGAACTTTTTTCCTTGTTATCGTGAATGTTGATGGGAATATTAACTACATGTAAAGAGATGACTTTGCTCTTTTTTGTTTCTCTTTTAGGAAATGCATCTGCATGGGAAGTGTCACTGTAAGTAGCTGGGTAAACCTGGGCTTTTTTTGCTTGTGAAAAACAATGTCTTTGTTGACTTGGTTCTCTTCCCAAAATGAGGATTGTTTTTAAGTAATTCAGTTTCCCCGTCTTCTATTCCTTAATACTATAAGAGGGCCACTCTAGTCAGAAATGGCATAACAGCTGTCCTCTTTCCCCAGCTATGTGTAAACCTCTCCTGGTTTCATCCTGCACATCAGTGTCCCCTGTGTGTGCCAGGACAGCACTGTTCTCACCACCTTCCAATCACCAGCTCATGAATCTGTTTCCATGGAATTCTGTGCTCGCGGTCATGCTCCTCTTGTATCCCCAGATATTGAAAGATACTAGAATCAATAAATATTAATATTAAAAAGATTAATCCATTGAAAGATGAGAAAAAGGAAGGAAAGAAGGAAGGATGGAAGGACAGAAGAAAGAAGGAATCTAACCTGCCTTTAAGCAAAATTTCTGTTTGTCCATTGATATTGTTATTTATTTGGAAAACATTTTTTATTAATTTAGCATTTGTTTTGTGCAGAGCTCTATAAGAATTAAAAGAGAGAAAGAAATGCACACACATATACACAAGTTGAAGGAAGGGAGATAGAAGAATTAAAAAAATTCTGTTTTCATGTAACCTGGAGTTTATTTGATCACATGGTTTTATATACTCAAAACAAAATGAAAACACAATAATGACTACAATCGCTTTTTAGACAATGCAGTGATAATCATACTAATTTGTTTTTCCTTACTATAACCCTACACAATAGGTAGTAGTGTCATCACCATTTTAGAGATGATGAAACTGAGGTAAAAATAGTTTTAAAAGCCTCTCCAAGGCCTCTGAGAATATAACTGATAGAGGCTGTTGTTAACCCAAACATTCTGATTTTCAAATGTCTTGCCTCCTTAGTGCAACAGAATATAAATGGTCAAAACCACAAATATTACATGTTTAAAGGAGAAAGACATCATTGATGCTTAAGAATTCCAGTGATCGGAGAAAGCTTCATAAAGATATGAGAACTTTTTCTTATTTTCTTGTCTCCTTAATTTTCTGCGTTTATATGTATTACCTACATTATTAAAAATAATAGCAAGAGAGTCCAAGAAATTTCATCTTAAATATACATTTATCACATCCTTTTTTTTTTTTGTTTGTTTTTTTTTTAGAATTTTTGCCATAGGCATCTGTACTCTTAAACTCACTGGAGAGAGACAAAAAGATAGAGAAAGGGAAAGTGAGAAATTACCCCCAGAGGGCATGTCCACACTGAAATTCCTTCTCCTCTATTATCCTCTCAGGATTTAGGGCACACACGCACACAAGCTTGACTTGATTTTTAAACTGGTGGGTCCAGGACCTGAACTGTGATCAACAATGTGGGAATCTGGTGCCTTAACCTCCACACCACTTGCTGGACTCTATCACTATTTTTTGCCTGGCATTGTGCTAGATTCCCAAGGCTTTAGAAGGAAAAGCATACATGTTTCTTGCTTTTTAAGTACTCACAATTTAGTGGTTGAAAGCAAAATATCGATTATTAATTATAGTAGTAGAATGATATTAATTTTTCTTTTTTTAAAATTATTTAATTTAATTTTATTTATTATTTACTCATTTGTTCATTTCAATTTGACCAGAGAGGGACAGAGAGAGAGAGAGAGAGAGAGAGAGCAAGCTTCCAGGTCCAGGAGTTGAAACACAGTCGGCCATGAGGGAATCCAGCACCTTTAACCACCATGCCACCTGATGGCCCCGATATTAATTTTTCTAAAAGGTGCAAGCAACATGTCCTGGCAAGTGAGTGGGAGGAGATGATTATCAAGGGAAGAATAAAATCTCCGTAGAGAGGACTTTTTTTTTTGTTGGTCTTGAGCCATAGAGGAAGAGACTTTGCTGCGTGCAATGTGTTCTAGAAAGGGTGAGCTGGGGAGTGCTGAGTCTTCTACTTTAACATAAATACATGGAGGGAGTTCTGATTCAAAGTAAGAGTTAATGAAATGAAAGTCACTTTCATACTTGGAGAACAACTGTCCTTGTTTATACTAGAATACAGGAAAAGAGAATGAGGAATTGTGGGAGAGTAGGCTGAGGGAGGAAGAGATGGAAGAGGAAAGAGAGTTTATGATTTACAGTTAAAGATGCCAGTTTAAAACTTTTCCCTGTGAGAAAAATAAGTCTATCAGTCTCAAATAAAGTAGGTACTTGTACTAGAGTGAATGGATGGAGTAGATAAGGGGAGGGACGCATGTCATTTTGGGGAAAGTTCTTTTATGAGAGTGAACCTGGAGAAGAGCAGAGGAAGGGCCAATAAAAAATGTTACAGATGCTGAGGGGCCTAATAAGCAATGGCCAGCTGCCCTACTGGCTTGGGAATGAACTGAGAACAGGCTAATACACTGGGTTTCTTGGCTATGTAGCCACTTAAGCAATACCACTGGTTTCTCCTGAGGTCTGCCAAGTGATCGTTCTAATTATAGCAGGGGTTAGTCTGCTCTTGTGTTTGCTTGCTCAGCAACATACTGAGTCTGGAAATGATAGGAGAATATGGGTTCCAATTAGGAGCCACTTAGCTGGGTATCTTTCGGTTTTCCCCTTTCCCTTCTCATAAGTTTCACAAGATGTGCCTTCTTGGATGCTGGCGCTTAAGATGTCTATGTCTGTTTGCTTTAAGCAATTGTGACACCACAATCCAGGAAGATAACTTCTTGGGCATTTCTTCATTTTATCACAGTAAAATCCCTATTCAGAAAAAATGAGTGTGTCTCCAGGTGAAAGTTAGAATCGATAGCCATTCTGAGCACCCTCATTTTAGTGAACAAGGTATTTCATTAAATTAGGGTGGTGGAGGATAGAGATGCCCTTGGAGCTTATCAATTATGAATAAGATGTTGTTTGCAAAAAGGCAAGGTGGGTTCTTTCTTGGAAGAGCTCAGCCAGGCCATGTCTCTGTAGGGACTGGCTTCTGAGTTAGCTGATGATCAGATTTGGCCTTGCTGATCCAGGCGCCAGTCTAATGAAATCACAATCTCTGTTCAGCCTGAGTCATTGAGAAGGGCAGATTTCTACAGAGAAGACTTTCAAGTGACCCTCAGGAAGTCCCTGTGAACATCGGGAGAGAATACTCTAACTAAAAGGAACAATGCTCATGTAGAGTCAGTGAGATGTGTGTGCTATTTGGGTGTCATGGACAATTCAAGATTTTTAACCATGTGGCATATATTAGTCATCGCAGCCACTAAGCGTAGTGGCACTGCTGTGTTAGTCATTAGCTGGAGGATATTCCCACAGGGTTAGACACTGTGCTGAGGATATATTTTATTATGTTGTTATCATCATCTGTTTGCATGAGAAATTCTGAGCCAATAAAATTAGCAACTGTGCAAGGCTATATGACTAGTTACTGGTAGACTCAGAATTTAAGCCCAGGTTTCTTTTATGCCAAATCTCATGATCTTAACATTATGTGAATACCAATAGTTCCCTAGTCTACCATCCCATATTAATAAGATATACTTGAACTTGGGCCAAATAAGTCAGTTTCTTTGCTGGAAAACAAAAACAAAAACAAAAAAACAAAAACTATTCTATGACAAGAAAGAAAGAACCAAAGAAAAAGAAAGAAAGAAAGAAAGAAAGAAAGAAAGAAAGAAAGAAAGAAAGAAAGAAAGAAAGAAATCTGTAGGTGATTATTGGTTGGGGGAAATTTCAAAATTCCACTGGACCAAAATCTATCCTGTGTGTCTTTTATAAGGCTAAAATCCCTTTAAGTCACAAGACTATGTATAAGTGTTATAATGTAGATTAGAAATTACAATACAACTTACGATAAATAGAAAACTTAGCGAAAAGCCGTATGTAAAGGACAGTGTTGAGAAGGCGCTGGCTATGCCGGAATGTCTGCGGGAAAACAGTAGTTCACTGATCTTTACAAACACGATTTTAATAACACAGTCTCACACATGATAACTTAATTAAATAAACTGTTTATCTGAATAAAATGTTAAGTCGGTTATGTTCAGATTTCAACCTGTGACGTCTAAGGGAGCAGGAGGTGAGAGAAAGGGAGGGATAATTCATTTCACTGCTTGGAGAGTTAATCTGCTTCTTGAAAGTATCCCCTGACATCACATAGTCCCTGGCAAATTTGAAATAAAACCAAAGCAGGGAGGGAGAGAAAGTGAAGAATTAACTCTGTTAAATGAACTGTAAATGCAAGAAGAGGATGTTTGTTACTACTTTAGTTTTCTGGACACTTGGCTCCGTTGATTAAGGGGGAAGCCCCTCTCATTCACTCTTTAGTTACTTTTAAAGTACAGGCATATCATTTGTATAATATGTAAATTTCTGTCTAACAAAACCATTAATAGAGTAATTTCTGTTGATTTTTGACATTCGTTGTTCTTTTTTATTCTTGGAAAACATTATGAGACAGGAATATTGGGCTTTTTCATCTCTGTTCTGAGAATGAGGACATGGGGGCTGAGACAGCAAATGTTGCATCTAATGCAACACAGGCAAAAGTGGACAGAGTTGAGCTTAGACTGGATCTTCAGCTTTACTTTTTTTTGGAGAGGTTTTCGCTGTAGGGCGTGTGTGCTCATCAGAAAGACAGAGACAAAGAGACAGAAAGCGAGAAATCACCCCCCAGGGGGGGATGGCCACGCCACAATCTCTTCTCCTCCATTCTCCTCTCGGGATCTTGGGCACACACGCACACGCACCCGGTGTGAGTTTAAGCCGCCAGGTCCAGGATTTGAACTGTGGTCGACTACGTGGGAGTCCAGCCACATAGTCATTACACTAACTGTTGGTCCCAGGATCTTCAGCTTTAAGTGTTCTGCACATTGTAGCTGAGGAAACTGAAACAGAGAGAAAAGTTAATTCTGAACGCAAGAGGTTAGAAAAAGTTAAGAAATTTGATTTTTTTTCTTTTTATTTTTAAAAATTTGCTACAGGGCACATGCACTCGCCAGAGAGGGAGAAAGAGAGGAAGAATAAGAAAGCACCCAGGGGAGGCTGAAAGCTGAAATCCCTTGTCCTCCATTCTCTTCCCAGATGTTTGGGCTTTCATGCTTATGTACTGGTGTATTTTCCAAACCCTGCTGGGTCTGGGACTTGAATTGTAGTCAGCCATGTGAAATCCAGTCACCTTGCCCATTATGCCAGCAGGTGGCCCTTGAAACTTGATTTCTGCCTGTGGTATTTTGACTGCTTGTACCCAGATCTTGCAACTTGAAATAAAAATAGAAAAACGAGCGTATGTGTCTGATCACAGCAATGTTAAAACATGGGTATGCATTCCATTAAGAGGTGATGACTAGGCCATAACTGTGGAGAAATTTTTATCTGCTTTAACCAGATGAGCATGGCTGGATTAACGTTATATGACTTCCAGGTCTGGGTCAATAAAACATATGACATTTTTAATGTTCCTTGATGGACTCACTCTTAGGGCTATAAGCAGCTACATAAAAGCATCTGACTACCTTGACACTGTCATATTGGAAAAGCCACATGTAGGCTCTGGTGGACAGTTCTAGCTGAGCCAAATCTTCCAGCCACACTCAGCAAGGTGCCAGACATCTAAATAAAATCATCTTGAATGCTTTAGACCAGCATGTCTGCCATCTGTATAGCAGAAACAACTTCTATCAATACCGTACAGAACAGAAGATCACTCAGTCAAGCTCTAGATGAATTCTCAATCTACCTAAGTATAAATGATAAGAAAGTGATTTAAAGCTACAAAAGTTTTAAGTAGCAGCTATAGGTAACTTGAACAGTGTGTGTGTGTGTGTGTGTGTGTGTGTGTGTGTGTGTGTGTGTGTATGTTGAGATAGGCATATATAGGCAATCCCAATGTCTTATAACAGACAGAGAAATTGGATAAAAGATTGCTAAAGACATTTTAGAGTGTAGCTCAAAGCCATTATTATTTCTAAAGACAAGTCATAATTTTTATTTTAGAGTGTAGCTCAAAGCCATTATTATTATTATTATTTCTCATTCTTCTTGACCATCTTAGAGCACAGTGGCATGACTGGTTTTTAGACCTTCTGCTTGGGAAGGTTAAGGGGCAGGACACAGATGAAGTTTGCCTTATTTTTGTTTTTTAAGTTTTTATTCTTTTTTTTTGTCAGCAAGTAGCCATAGAAAGCATGTTATTATCTGCTTTCAGTGAAGGTGGCTCAAAAATATGATTTTATGGGACCAGCAGTTAGAGTAATGGCTGGGTTGCTGGACTCCCACATAGTCGACCGTGGTTTGAGTCCCGGACCTGGTGGCTTAAACTCACGCCGGGCGCGTGTGTGTGCGTGCCCAAGATCCCAAGAGGAGAATCGAGGAGAAGGGATTGCGATGTGGCCATTCCCCCTGGAGGGTAATTTCTCGCTTTCTGTCTCTCTGTCTTTCTGGCAAGTGCACATGCCCTATAGCAAAAACCTCTCAAAAAATATGATTTTTATTAATAAAAATGGAAGATTCCAGTTTTGTTTGTTTGTTTTGTTTTGTTTTTTAACCACATAGTGCTCCATGTAAAGGGAAGCAGAAATGTAGAGATTTTTGGTAGGATTAAATAATAGTTACTAGTATTATTATCGACAATTCCAAAGTTTCCTCATTATCAGCAGAGCATCAAATGTCTCAAATAAATTAATCATCAGAAGAAACCAATGAGCCATGTAATCACACTTTCAGCTTGTAAAAGTGATAATTGCTACAGAATAAAACAGACTTTGATGGTAGCCAGTCACTGTTATTTATCCTAAAGCTCAGAAGAATAACTCTGGGTTTGCCTTGAGCTTTATCCCAGCCAAACTAACTTGAAGATAGCAAAAGACACACACACACACACACACACACACACACACACACACACACTCTACAAAGGCAGTTTTTCTTTGATGGTGATGAGAGTTGTATCATAGGTCCCATCAGGTGAGTATTTGAAAATGGATTTGTACCTTTATATAGTTTTTTTTTTTTTTGAGAGAATTTCGCTATAGGGCGTGTGCGCTCGCCAGACAGAGAGAGACATAGAGAGAGAAAGCGAGAAATCACCCCCCATATAGTTTTAATCCCATAAGAAACGTAAGCCTGAACCTAATGGGGGGACAATTCTTAGACATATAACAACTGAAAGGATAGACTAATGATTTGTCAAACGTAGGGAACTCAATTAGTGTTGAGTGCTCATCTTGCTCACTTGCGCTGCCCAGAATAGTGTGATCCATAAGAAAATGGACTCCAGATTCTGGATTTAAATTATACTAGTTTCTAAGTTATGTTAGAAATATTTTTCTACCTAAAATTGTATTTCATTCTTTATAAAATGAGAATAATGGTATATGCTTCCATATAGTATTTTTTTTTAATTTGTTATAGGGCTTATGTGCTCACAAGAAAGAAAGAGAGAAAGTGAAAGAAAGAGGAGGGGGAACCAGCAGTTAGCGTAATGGCTATGTCGCTGGACTCCCATGTAGTCGACCACAGTTCGCGTCCCGGACCCACTGACTTAAAACTCATGCCGGGTGCGTGTGCGTGCGTGCCCAAGATCCCGAGAGGAGAATGGAGGAGAAAGGATTGTGGCGTGACCATCCCCCCTGGGAGGTGATTTCTCGCTTTCTGTCTCTATGTCTCTCTCTGTCTGGTGAGCACACGCGCCCTATAGCGAAAATATCTCCAAAAAAAAAAAAGAAAGAAAGAAAGAGAAGGGATATGAAAAATCACTACCCATGAATGCCACAATGCAATCTCCTCTCCTCTATTTTCTCTTGAGAGTCTCCTCTCCTCCATTCTTCTCTCAAGATTCTGGGAATACATGCACAAGTGCCCAGTGTGTTCCTCAAGCTGCCCAGGCCAGAACTTGAACCACAGTGTAGTCCATGTGAAATGCAGCAACCCCAACCAACTAAATGCTGACTTTGCATATAGTATATTTCTTTCTTTCTTTTTTTTTTTGGAGAGGTTTTTGCTATAGGGCGCGTGCGCTCGCCAGACAGAGAGAGAGAAACATAGAGACAGAAAGTGAGAAATCACCCCCCAGGGGGATGGTCACGCTGCAATCCCTTCTCCTCCATTCTCCTCTCAGGATCTTGGGCACGCACGCACACGCGCCCGGCGTGAGTTTTAAGCCACCGGGTCCGGGACGCGAACTGCGGTCGACTACGTGGGAGTCCAGCGACATAGCCATTACACTAACTTCTGGTTCCCGCATATAGTATATTTATGAAGAGTAAATGAGTTAATGTAGGAGAAGAATTACTCCTAGTGCCTGACTTAACAAATGCTTCATAGATGTTAGGCAAAGAAACATAAAATGGCATAACTGGGTAAGACTAGGTGGAGGTTGAGGATCAATAAGAAGCTAAATCTTTTGTTTTTCTTTTTTTAATTTGCTAGAGGGCATGTCTTCTCACCAGAGAAGACACAGACACAGGGGGAAGGGAAAGGGAGAAAGCACCCCTGGTGGGAGATGGTCATGCCATGATCCTTTCTCCTCCATTTCTCCTTTGGGTACTTTGGGCATACTTCCTCATATGCCTAGCATGGTTTTCAAGCCACCAGGTCTCAGACTTGAATTCCTTTGTTGGCCATGTGAGATCCAGCTCCCTTAAGCATTGACCACAGGCTAACTGCAATAAGAAAATACATGTTAAGGTTATGCAAGACCAGAGCAAAGAAGGTCATCTGAAATTTGATTGTCAATTCACGGAAGTGTATCAAGGGAACCAACAGTTAGCATAATGATTATGTCGCTGGACTCCCACATAGTCGACCGCGGTTTGCGTCCCAGACCCGGTGGCTTAAAACTCACGCCGGGTGCGTGTGCGTGCGTGCCCAAGATCCCGAGAGGAGAATGGAGGAGAAGGGATTGCGGCGTGACCATCCCCCCTGGGGGGTGATTTCTCGCTTTCTATCTCTCTGTCCATCTCTGTCTGTCTGGCGAGCGCACGCGCCCTACAGCGCCACCCGAAAGGAAAAATAGCTCTCACAAAAAAAAAAAAAAAAAAAAAGAGGAGTGAAGATGAAGGCATCTGTAACAGGGGGTACCAGATGGTCAGGGAGGCTTTAAAAAGAGGGTGGTATTTAGAGCCTAGAATCTTTTCAGATCTGACATGCATTTGGCTGATGGCACTTCAGGTACCTGGCCACAGAACTCAGAAGGGTTACTGTTTTGTTTGTTTGTTTTAAAAAAAAGCAGTATGGACACCAAAAAAGAAACAGCTAGAATTTTTTTTTCTTGTATAACTAACAGAATTCATCTTTACCCTAACTCTAGTTTATTCTTTATTTTGCCAAAAGCCATCCTTAAAATCATACTTTGACCATCATAATCTTTGCCACAGATTGGATCTGTTAGTGAGCTTTCTTAAGTGTAATATCATAGAAAACTTCTGCGAAGTACGTTAAATTTGTTTTAGGAAACTGTCAAATTATAAGCATTATGTGGATCCTCCATTCTCAGAACCTTGGAGTAAATACTATAGCGTGTTCCTCCTCCATCCTCCTCCAATTCTCCCACCAAACCTGTGCAGAAACCAGCTCCATCTAAATATAACAAGACAGATCCCTAAGTGGGATCTCTGACTTGCAAAGATGAGTACGTTAAGAAGATCCCTAGGGACCAGCAGTTAGTCTAATGTCTATGTCCCTAGACTCCCATGTAGTTGACTGCAGTCGAGTCCCAGACCCAGTGGCTTAAACTCACACCAGGTGTGTGTGCGTGCATATCCAAGATCCCGAGAGGAGAATGGAGGGGAAGGGATTGTGGCATGGCCACCCCCCTTGGGGGTGATTTCTCACTTTCTGTCTCTCATATTCTCCCTAAGTTGGAAATATGACTGAGGAACCACAAGATAAAAATCTTGTGTAGGTGTGGGAGTTGTTTCATGGACAAGATTGGGGATCTCAACATTATGCCATGTATGCACAGAGATATGAAGGATTAGAGTCCCTAAGGATGCAGATGAGTAGCTGGTATGGAGCAGATAAGAAGAGCAATCCAGAGGAGACACTAGAAATGGGTATTAGCTAGGAGTTCAGATCTTGCTCCTCATGAGGCCTGGCAATCCCCTTTCCTTATATTCCCACAAAACTACATTGTGTTTCTCTCATATACTCCCTTTATTTGAAATTATTTTTCTTTCTTACCACAAAATGAGTCCTGACTAGATAAAGAAGCACTATATTCTTGCTGAGTGCAGAATTTAAAACAAACTAATTTTTTTTTTGAAGAATCAATGCACAGTGGTTTATGGTGTGAAAAAGATTTAGGGAAATAATAAGCAATAAAATTCTTTAACTGGTTGGGACAGTCACAGAGAAGCTACTCGTTTCTACTTCATCTAAGACTTGATACAGAACCTTTCCTTAGAAAGCATTTCTGAATCACAGAATAGATCTTATAATCCAGTAAAAATAGGCACAGTGTTCTACAGTGGCAGAGACCAGGCTTTGAAACCTAGCATGGCCCTCTACCAGCTGTGTGGTCCTGGGCTAGTTGTTTCACTTCTCTGAGCTTCAGTTCCCACATCACTAGGATGGGATGGATTGTATGGATTTCACACATGTCAGATATAGTATAGTCTATACTGCTTCTAATCTTTCCTGACACATGGTAGCTGACTTGGTGTTTGTTCATAGGGTGAGTGTGTGCAAACTGTAAAAAGAGATCTTTTCCTTTGAGTGGCTAAATTGACAAGGGGAATATGGGCTGAATTCTACCCCTTATTTTTTCTTTCTGCTCTTGTTTGATGCTCAACCCATGTGATAGTACATGGAGGCTTTGTGTAGTTGGTATTTCTTAATTGGCCATTATTCTGATGGTGCAAATCACATATAGTCAATTCTTCTTTGTTCAAGAAAATTGAAAATGTGCATACATGGAACTTATAATAACTGATACTTTTTTCACTGTACAGATTATTTTATAAAAAAAAAAGGAAACTAGTGAGGGTGGAAACAAGTGGGTCAGCATTTTCAGCTGGTTGGGAACATCAATGAATTAAAAATACTGTCAATATCACCAATTAGATCTCACTGGGCATAATCAAAAGTGGTTTGCACTTACCTATCGCACATTATTTTTCTAACCTGATGCCGGCCACCTGTCATCCTAAGCACTGAAGCAGAAGCAGATTTAAATTACGGTAAAACACATCCCTATCTTCCCGAAGCTCAGCTACCAGCTGGGAAGTAGTTGATGTATCTATAATGCAGAGTACATAATTCAAATTAAGACTGGATGGAAAAAATGACTTGCTTGATTTCGTGTACATGGAAAGTTGCCGATAGATTTATGAGATTCAATATGCCGATGCTTTTCACTCGCTGACATTTTTCACTCACTTTCTATTGAAAACAAGAAGAATGGTTAATCTCCAAATCTTTTGGAAGATCCTTCTCTGGATATCAATAGACCTTAAATCTGTCAGATAGAAATTTATTCAATCTGACTTGATGCTACATATGGTAGGAGGTTAAAGCCCTGAGCTGCAGTAGCTCTAAAAGTGACATAGACCTCCCTATGTGGCATTTACAGATAGGGTCAAACAGCGCACATTATAAATTGAGCATGGAAAATGGCAGAGGGTGAGAAATAGGGGGAAAATACGTGTATATATATATATATGAAACTAGAAATGGAAAATTATTGATGATAACATGTATAATTAAGCTACTATACAGCATCTTCTGGATGGGAAATGACATTTTGTATGCTGTGACAATGCTCAGTGAATAAATGTAAATTAATTTTAAAAATAAATTTAAAAATATTTTTAAAAAAGAAATTCAACAGTGATATGGGTGAAAGTTTCCACTGCTCTTTGAGGGGCCAACACTATAACCCATCATGTGACATACTATCCTAGACCACTGAGGACATTGCTCAGGCCATACTGTGTTCTCTGGGGTAGGTGAGATGGTGAAAAGAACTCAGAACCTTGTGATTTTCTCACTACCAGAATAAGGGGGGAAGTGATAAATTTAAAATCAGCCTCAAATAAATCCTGCAAATTTAGAACTATTTAGGAATAACAGAGGTAACATGCAAGAGTACTTCAAAAAGTTCATGGAGCAATGGAATTAAGATAGGAGTTTATTTTGGTACAAAATATTTTGAAATCCATGCATAGCTTTTTTTTTTATAATATGTGTTTTACACATTTTTTTAAGTGTTCTTGTATTTCTTCCCAAGGTTGAAATTTAAGTTCTCTATGATGATGCAAGGTTCCAGATGGCTTCAGTCCATCACCCTTCCTCAGGTGATGAAGGCCATGAGAAGCCAAGAGTAGCAAAACTTCTTCAGTGTTTCTTTTCATCTCTCTGGCTCTTAAAGTAGTGCTTCTGTACCCAAGTCTAAACAAGACAAAGAACAATGGGTTTTTCATAAGATAAGTCTACAAGTGCCTAACAAACAGTAGGTGCTCAAAAATTAGGTCCTCCCTTCTTTAGAAAGGATTCCTTGTTTCTCTCCTACTAGCATTGAAGACAAGAAGAGTTAACTCTTCCCAAGGAGCATCTACACCTGCAGTTCCCTAAGTCTGTAATAGAAACCTCAGCAACCACTGTTGTTCAGGAATCTACCTCACCCTCTTTCCACCCCAGAAGCCATATAAATACCTGAATGGAAGCCAATTATTGCTACCCTGGGAGTGAGGGGATCACAGCTAATCGTCAGTATGGGCCACCTTTGCCTGTAGATAACTGGCTAACTCTCATAGAAATTCTCCCCTCTGGCAGTGCCTTCCACCTAGGTGGATTTTAGTAATTAGGTGCTAAGTTTTAGAATTTACCAGTTTTCGAATTAAAAACAAACAAATCAAACAGACCAGAGTTTGAGATATAGTGGGGAAAGCTTGGTATCTTGTCTGAAACCTTGTAAGCTCATATGCAGAAAGATGTTACTGCTTTTACCTAATATTCCTTTCAGTTAAACATCGCCCTCCACTTCACTTACATGTACAGGCATATTAATGCCATTTCTTCTGATAGACGAACTATGAAGTTGACAACATTATGTATAACTCTATATCACAGGTCACCTTTCTTCACAGTGATTTGGGGAAGCTGCAGCAGCCAAAGGTGAGAAGGTAGAAGAAGAGGCAAATAAGCAAAAGATTACACTGTACCATTTTAACAATCAACAGAATATGTATTCCTTACAGAAAAGCAGAACATTACTTGGTAGACATTATTTCATTGTCACAAATTTAAACAGCATGTCTTGAATTTATTCATTATTAAAATGAAGAGAAGAATTGTAAACTGAATTGGAACAGCACAATGCTGAGAAAGTAGTAATTGTTCTTATTTTTAAAAAGGAAGAAAAAATACAATGAAAAGATAGAGAGCAATTTACTACTATGAGTAATTCCTTGGCTTTTCACTCTGAGCATCAGGATGACTTGAATGTAAAAGCAGACAGTGCCCAAGATCCCAAGAGGAAAGTAGAAGAGAAGGGATTGTGGTATGGTCACATCCCCTGGGGGGTGATATCTCGCTTTCTGTCTCTCTGTCTCTCTCTGTCTTTCTGGCGAGTGCACATGTCCTATAGCAAAAACAAACAAACAAAGAAAAGCAAAAACAAAAACAAAATAAAACTCTTCAAAAAATCCCCCAAAACAAAAAAAAACAGATAGACAATGACAACACCAAATTGTCACTATCTGTTCTCGATGACCAACATAAAATTGTCTCACTCCCTGATTGTGAGATTCAATGATTGCAGGTGAGATGTAAAGATCATAGTTACTTTAATGTCCACTTACCTTGGTCTGAGTACTAGAATAGAACTTTCTAAGTATGGGATAAAGAAAAAGTCACTCAAGCCCTCCATACTTCAGCTTCCTTCTCATCTTCACCAGTACACCACACAGGAAAACTATAAGAAGCATAAATGGACTTATAATGGGAAAAATGTGAATGAGTATCACAATCTAGCCTGCATTTCCCTAGATAGCTGTCAGCTGAGAGTTGGCCAATTAAAACATGCATACCTCAAGAAGTGTCTAGTCTTATTTAAAGACATTGAAAGGCTATGGGATTTGTAACCAGAAATAGAGATCCTTCGAAAGGAAGATGCCCTACATGGAGACCCCTTGGTGAACCAATACCAACAGGACATCAGCCCAGTAGGACTGATGGAGAGTCTCTGTTCTCAAAGAGACTAGCCAGGATTTGGTGGTTAGGGATTCTTGAATTTTGGAAGCTCAGCAGGGAATGCCAAGACCCTATGAATAAATGAAACACCAAAGCACACAGGAAAGGCAGCTGCAGGCTTTCATGGGCATTAATTTTGCTTGATATTACACATTTTAAATGCCACAAATACAAGCATGACAAATAGAAAAGCACAAAGTGATCATTAGGATTATAATGTGTGTGAGAATATGTGATCAGAATAGGCGCACTGCAAATAAAGCACTATATAAATGCTAAATGCCTCACCATTTGCTACTACAATAATGTGTCATATGGCTGTAGTTCTTAAGTACTTTATGTTCTCTGCTACTATGAAGTCATTAATCCCATTTATACAATTAATGAGGAAATCCTGGGCCTAAATTAGAGACTGGGGAAAAAAACTAGAATTAACAACAAATGATGGGTCATTTTTCTCTAAAGCTCTAATGATAATTTGCTAAATAACAGATTTTTCCCTGAGCCCTATTTTAAATACTGCACAATCCACCCTGGAAAAAATGCATTATTACCATTACATTAATGATTTTGAGTTGGACAACCACATATTGCCATGACCTAGAATGAAACTGGGACCTTTAAAAGCCTTCTCTAAAGCATTCATATTCCAATCAGCCCCAGCAGGCTGAGTAAGCTGTTTTCTAAGTGCCAATGAAATAGGTTAGGGAAGGAGAGTGTCTACTCTGCAAGGTGGCCCATTTAAAAATGTTGGCCATTTTCATCAAGGAAAATGTTGTGTCTTAATTAATGATTCAGTGAGTGAGCTCTGGAGTCAGGTGGACCTGGTTTGAACCCTAACTCCACTGCAGGCTGAATAACATTTTGGCAAGTTTGTTACATAGCATCTTTGAGTTTTTAGTGTCATCTTTAAGATGAGTGTCAAAATATTACTTACTTTCAAGAGTTATTAGCAGTAGGATTTATTTTATTAATAACTGAGTAAATTCAGGATGACGAGAAAAGAAAAAAATAAAGATAGAATGAAAAGAAAGAAAAATAATTCAACTATATCTTTTTAACAAAAAATACGAGATGGAGCAGACAAGAAAAATCCTTCTCATAGCCTGAGAGTCTATGAGAGCTCCTTGTAGTTAATTCAAAATAACCCAATCAAGAAAATGTGAATTTGAAAAAGACGGAAACGTTCTTCTAGGAAACTGAGTCTCAAAGGTGACCAAAGATCTAGGAAACAACTCACTTTTTTGTACAATGTTGGTATTTTGCTGATGATAGTGGTGTTTCTCTCTCTCTCTCTCTCTCTGTGTGTGTGTTTAAAAGACATTAGCTACGGGACCAGTGGTTGGCTAATGGCTATGTTTCTGGACTCCCATGTAGCCAACCGTGGTTCAAGTTCTGGACCTGGTGGCTTAAACTCACACCAGGTGCATGTGCGTGAGTGCCCAAGATCCCGGGAGGAGAATGGAGGAGAAGGGATTGAGGTGTGGTCATCCCTCCTGGAGAGTGATTTCTGGCTTTCTGTCTCTCTGTTTCTTTCTGGTAAGCGCACACGCCCTATAGCAAAAACCTCTCAAAAAGAAAAAAAAAAAGTCATTAAAAAGAAATGGAGAGTTGGAAAATGGTTTGTCCTCTCTAGCAAAAAAAAAAAAAAAAAAAAAAAATAGTCTTCCACTGGAAGGACTTCAGAGAAAGCCTTTGTCAATTTTGTGCAATTACAAGGCATAATTACAGAGGGAAGTTACAACAAAGGAGCCTAATGGAACTTAAATGACTTTTATTTACCACTATGACCACACATATCCTCAGGCCCATTAGGGAAAGTACTTCATTCCAACTGGGGTATGCTTGAATCCCTTATCATCTCAAGGTAGCTGCTTTTATAGGCAGCTCATTTCTCCATTGTGGTGAAATGGATAAACCAATGTATTCACCAGAGACATGGGTGGACCTCCTGTAATTGTACTTCATTAAATGTTGAACAACCCTAACATGCCACCAGTTCCCCTGCACCCCATAATGAAAATATTGTTGCCCAAGACAGACATCATAATCAATCTTCAGCGGCAACTACCATATCCCAGGTCATGCCCTTCCAAAGTAACCCATATCCAGTAACTGGTGTGTACTCGGTCCAATTAGGAGATCTCTGAAAGGTCACTCTAGCACTCTAGTGCAGAGTTCTCTGTGGAATCAGCCAAAACTATTGTTGGTCTTCAGTTCCACCCTGGTTTTTGCCTAATCTTGTTTCTTCACTGTTTTTTTGTTTTGTTTTGTTTTGTTTTTTTACAAGTAATCACTACAAGTACACTTCCAAAGTACACTTCCAAATACATATACTCATCTTCCAAAAATAATAAGTCCTAGTAACTCTCCCATTAAGTAATTATTTGTACTAATGACCTTGGCCCAAATTAGGCAGCAGAGACAAAGAATAAATGGATGGACACCATTGTATGCACCACATCTCTGTAACATTGGCCAAGTGATTTCTATTCCGAGAGTCTGTTTCCATATTTTTTAAAATGTGAAAACTAGCAGAAATGATCCCATAATATTTCTAATATGAATATTAAATTAAACTACGTACTTATACATATTAATGAGTGCTCCTCGAAAAAGGATATAGCCCAGAATGTAAGAACTCAATATACATCAGCTAAGAGAATAAAATAAAATTAAATGGCAAGTTGTCATGATTAAAGAAAATTATGGAAAGGATGGAGGGGGCTTTTCTTGGGGTACACAGCTCTGAATGAGTAGGACAGCTCTAGGATGGCATGATGCCAGTCATGGAGAAAAATGGCCACCCTGGCCCTCATCGCTCTTGCTATCCAGTGGGACTAGTGCTTCATTAGGCATTTGAGGTGCAGGGTATCTTCCACTTCTCAGGCTATTCACTAATACAGATTTAAAATATCTAAGTGTAGGATCTACTCTCCCCAACCAACCATCTCTCCAAAAGTCAGAACAATTGTTTCTCTAAGTGTTCACTGTTTGCCATCTTCCTCCAGATAAAGAATTTTCAGAAAATCTATTGCTCTGGGACTTGATAAGTTTCCACAAATATGTACTACATGGTTTTGAGAGCAAGATGTGAAGAGATTGGTATTGTACATGTGACTGAGCACCTTGCCTTCTTCTACTGAGTTCTCCACTTGAATAATTCATATCTCAGAGCTGTATAAGAGAAGGAAAACTCCTTTCCTCTACACAACCTTCTTTTTCTTCTCTTACGATATCTTTATATTATACCAATGACAGTAATTGCTCCTATCTCTGAACTATTTTTCACATCAGCTTAGAAATAGGAGGGAAGATGATATAATGTTTTTTAGCCATAATCACTGGTGATGGTGAGAAAATTATTTAAATGGCAGTTAAAGGTTTTAGCTAATAACCAGATCTTCACTCAGACTTAAAAACTGAAAAACACTGTAATATGTGCTATTCTTAAAAGTTCAATATAATGGAACAAAGAAATGGGTTATTATCTGTTGAAGATAACATATATAGTATTCTTAACTGGACTGGTGGAAAATGTATACATGTTGGAATATTCACTTTGCAAGCTAAGTGACATATATGATTGTACAAAATAAATTGAAATAAAAAATATTTAAAAAGCCCAATATAAAAAGGGGTATACATTGTGGGAGTTCTTAGGTCTTGCAGAAATTTTACACAAACCCAGCTTCCAAAATATTAGTCTGGTGAAATAGAACTTTACACAACACGTGAAACCAAGAAAATTTATTACTCACAGATAGACAGTAAGGATAAACAGAGACCCAGGATTCATGTAAAGCCGGTCTTCCGAGGCTCATGAAAGCTGCCCAGAATGGATGGAAGATTTTCTACACATACCCCTCTTCTCACTACAGTGGAGCACTGCACTCTGGGTTTCATACCCTAAGTGGCACTTGGGTTACTGAGTACAAACATTGTTAAACATCCTGTTACAGGAAGATTGAGGACATAACCATAACATAAATGTTCTGGACATTTCTTGCTTATGTCAGATGTTCCATTCTTGTTACCTTCTGCTCAAGAATCTCAAGCATAAAGAACAAGAGCTGAGGTGGATGGTCAAGATTACCTGACACTTGTACTTCTGCAAAAATGACAACAATAGACCAATATATGACTAAAGTTTCCAGAGGAAATGAGCAGAATTGAGAAAATGGTAAATGATTAAATGCATTTTTGGTTAATTTATGCATATTCCCACTGATTCTCTCTCTTTTTTTCTCCTTCTCTCTCGTTCTCTTTCCTTAATTCTCCCTCTAATACATACTCTCTCTGTGCACGCTACTATAAAGGATAGAGTCTGCATTCTTTGGCAATATGATATACATTTGCCAGTGTTTTTCTGATGTTTGCCCTAGAACATAGGAGTAAAAATCATCTGGGATGCTTATTTTAAGAAGATTCTGAGGCTGTAACTCAGAGAAACATTCAAAGAGCAGTAGCAACTATTATTGAAAATAACTTTCCAAGTGATTCTTATGCAGATTGTCTACAGATCACACTTTCAGGAACAGTGGACTTCTGTTGTTTTTCCTGAAATATCTAGTTCAGGTGTTGCTGCCTAACCTAACCCCATTGTAAATATGTGAGATCTGCCATGTCAGGGATACAGTATGCTGCCCTTGTGGAATACACAACAAAGATTGAATATACTTACTCACTCTTGGCCAGGCATAACTAAAAAGGTGATTATGGGCTACTGAGGGGATAAGAAGCACTGCCTCTTTGTATTTTTTTTTTTTTAAATATGGAACGCTTCACGAATTTGCGTGTCATCCTTGCGCAGGGGCCATGCTAATCTTCTCTGTATCGTTCCAATTTTAGTATATGTGCTGCTGAAGCGAGCGCTGCCTCTTTGTATTTTAAGGGCTATTAACTCTAAAGAGGTAATTTAGAAAGCCCCATCAGCTGTTCTAGGAAAAAAATTGTTTTTATACTCTGCCTATAGAACTAGGGTTTTCTAGGAGATGAGAGCTGCTAATTACAGCTTCTCTAGGTCTTAAACCTAGAGGTAGACAAAATGATTCCCTACTGAAGATGTCTATGTGATTGTTCCTGGAAGGTGTTAAGTTAGATAGCAAAGGAAAATTAAGGCTGCAGATGTAAGGAAGTTTGCTAATTAACAGACTTGGAAATTAAGAGATTATCATGAATGACCCAAGTGAAGGCAACATGATCATTAGGACCCTTAAATGTGAAGCAAGGACTCTAAAGTATCAGAGTTTTGTAGTATGAGAAGGACTGGACGGGCCATTGTGGACTTTGAAAATACTGGGTTGTTGAAAAAGTCATGACACATTTTTGGATTAAAAAAAATCAAAACTCTTCTGATGACCCAATAGAAGGGTACCATGGGCCAAGGAATATAAACAACCCCTAGAAACTGAAAAAGACTAGATAATGGATTTCCCCCCAAAGTTTCCATGAGGATAGCAGCCTTGATAATACCTTGAATACAGTCCACGGAGACCCATTTTGGATTTTGACCTTCAAAACTGTAAGATAAATGAATTATTTTAAAACATCATGTTTGTGGTCATTTGTTACAGCTGTGCTAGTAAACTAATATATTCTCTCTAGATCCTTAGAACTTTCATAGATAAAATCCTTGCAGGTATCTTTATCTCTGGCTCTGCAGCCCTTTCTGGGTTCAGCTTCACAGCTGTGAAGCTCCCCAGCCAGAGCCCCACACTTTCAGACTCCAGTGTTGCTCAGGTAGGTAGAGTCTCTCTCTCTCCCTCTTCTTTTCTGTCCCTCCTAACTGTTTTTTCTCCTTTAAAAAGCAGCTTTCTGTCCTCTTGGACCTTTGTCTTGCTAATTTGTCTCTTCCCTCCCTCACATAGGACAGAATCCAGACATCTCCTTCTCTGCCTCTGCTGCCTCTTTTGTGTGGCATGCTCTGTGCGGTTTTTCATTTTTAACTCAATTTTATTTTCTTCAATGTGTTTTTGGCATTTTCTCTCTTTTCGTTCCAGTTCTTTCCTTTTATTTCCTTCCTATTTATGTTTCCTACTTTCTTTTTCTTTTTCCTTACTCTTTTATTTTAGTGCTCACCGCTTGTCCTCTGGCTAGAGAAGTCCAGGTGCATAGTAGCTAAACATCTGAATATTGTGAGATTTAGAGAATTCCTTGCCTCTCAATGTACTAGCTATAAAAGAGTGAAACTCCCCTTCATAAATCCAATTTCAAAAGTACTCAGGTGCATAGTAGCTAAACATCTGAATATTGTGAGATTTAGAGAATTCTTTGCCTCTCACTGTACTAGCTGTAAAAGAGTGAAACCTCCCTTCATAAATCCAATTTCAAAACTACTCTTGGGACCAGCAGTTGACGTAATGGCTATGTCGCTGGACTCCCATGTAGTCGACCGCAGTTCGAGTCCCAGATCCGGTGGCTTAAACTCACACCAGGTGCATGTGCGTGCATGCCCAAGATCCCAAGAGGAGAATAGAGGAGAAGGGGTTGCTTTCTGTTTCTCTGTCTCTCTCTGTCTGTCTGGTGAGCACACACGCCCTATAGCAAAAACTTCTCCAAAAAAAAACAAAAACAAAAACAAAAAACAAAAACTACTCTTGTGATTACCACACTGGAGGACACAGTAGAAGGGAGAAAATAGCACTGAATTATTTCACAAAAAAGAGAAACACATGAACTCAGATTTACAGAATCCTCCAACAAATTATCCAAAAGTGAATACATTACCAAATGACAAAAAACTTGGAGAAGAGCCTCAGGAATGAGAGAATAAAGTAATATATCTCCAGAAAGGGAACATTTTCACTTGTCTCCAAGTAGGGAAAAATTAGAGGATATTATTGAAATGCCAGAAAAAGAATTTAGAATATTTATGTTAAGAAAACTCTATGAGATGCAAGAGAAAAGAGGCAATGAGCTCCAATAGATGAGAAAGTACTTCCACGATAAAAAAAAATAAATGGAAACCAAAAAAA
>NW_006204113.1:7908151-7919764 GCF_000334495.1 Tupaia belangeri chinensis
GGAAATCAAAACCTCCCTTGAAAGCATTAAAAGCAGGTTAGACCATACAGAAGATTGAATCTTGGAATTAGAAGACAAAACTTCTGACCTGGAAAAAACTAAATACTGAGAAAATAACCAAGAAAAATGAGGATAATATATGAGAAATTCTAGATACCATGAAATGCCCTAACATCTGAATAATAGGTATCCCAGAAGGTAAAGAAACTAATAAGGACAATAATTTATTCTATGAAATTCTGAAAGAAAACTTTCCAAGTCTAGAGAACCACTCAAACATTCAGACCCAAGAAATACAAAGAACTCCAAATAGAATCAATCCAAGAAGATCCTATCCACAGTACATCATAGCCAAAACCAAAGACAAAGAAAGATAGTAAGGTCAGCAAGAGAGAAACAGCAAGTTAGATACAAAGGTTATCCTATCAGGCTAACACCAGATCTCTCATCAGATAAAATGCAAGCAAGGAAAGAATGAACTATATTCAAAGTGTTAAATGAAAAACAATTTCAAACAAGAATACTATATGGAGCAAGATTATCCTTCATATGGGGGAAAAAGATAAAAACACTCTCAGATAAACAAAACCTGAAAGAATTTACAACTCCAGACCAGCTCTTCAAGAAATTTTGAAAGGAGTACTATACCAAGAAAACTAAAGATAGACAAACAATAATAAGAGAATAAAAATAACCAAGAATATAGCCAACTTAATGGTAGGGACAAAAATAACCAAGAATATAGCCAACTTAATGTTAGGGACAAGTCTGGAAATATCGATAATACTGTTGAATGTTAATGAATTAAATTTTCTGATCAAGAGCCACAGACTGGATGAATGGATTAAAAATCAGAAACCCTCCATCTGCTGCCTACAGGAAACCCATCTCATGGATAAAGGCATACATAGATTAAAAGCGAAGGACGGGAAAAAGGTATTCCATGCAAATGGAAACTAAACAACAGCGGGGGTCACTATACTGATTTAAGACTAAATAGGCTTTAAGACAAAGACCATAAGAAGAGACAAAAAAGGGCATTATATAGAAGTAAAAGGACTCATTTGGCAAGAAGATACAATGATTATAAATATCCATGCACCAAACTCAGGAACACCCAAGTATGTTAAGGAAATATGGCTAGATCTAAAAGGAGACATAGACTTTAACACACTTATTGTTGGAAATCTCAACACCCCATTATCTCCTTTAGATAGATCAATTGGACAAAAAATAAGCAAAGAGAATCAGGACCTAAATGAGTCCCAGACCTGGTAGCTTGCTTGCTCTCTCTCTGGCTCTCTCTCTCTGTCCCTCTCTGGTCAAATTTAAAAAAAAAAAAAAAAGATGGACTTGACTGACATCTATAAACTTTCCACCCAAAAAATATATATTTTTCTCAGCCCTGCTTGGTATCTTCTCAAAGACTGACGACATGATAAGGCACAAAACTAGCCATTACAGATTCAAAGGCATAGAAACTATATCCAGCATCTTCTCCAACCATGATGAAATTAACCTTGATATACATTTCAGGAAAATCCCTCACAAATACACAAATAAATGAAAAGCAAAAAACCTATTTCTGAATGACTTCATGACTACTGAAGAGATTAAGGCTGAAATCAAAGGATTCATGGAGACAAGTGTTAATGAGTACATGAGTTTCCATAATCTGTGGGTCACTGCAAAAGCAGTCATAACAGGGAAGTTCATGGCAATTAGTGTGCATAAGAAAAATGTGAATGGTGGCAAAAGGACAACTTAACACCAAGCTTCAGGAAGTTGGAAAACAACAAGAACAACAACAAAAATACAAAAAATGCCAGGAAAAAAGAAATGAAGATTCGAAAAGAAATAAATGAAATAGAAAATAAGTGAACTATACAGAAAATAAATGAAAGCAAAAGCTGGTTCTTTTTTTATTTTTATTTTTTGAGAGGTTTTCGCTATAGGGCGCATGTGCTCGCCAGACAGACAGAGAGCGACAGAGAGACAGAAAGCGAGAAATCACCCCCCAGGGGGGATGGTCACACCGCAATCCCTTCTCCTCCATTCTCCTCTGAGGATCTTGGGCATGCACGCACATGCGCCCTGCGTGAGTTTTAAGCCGCCAGGTCCGGGACACAAACTGCGGTCGACTATGTGAGAGTCCAGCGACATAGCCATTACACTAACTGATGGTTCTCAAAACCTGGTTCTTTAAAAAGATAAACAAGATTGACACATCGTTAACTAGACTAATTAAGAAGAGAGAAAGGAAGCAGATAAATCAAATTCACAATGAATAAGACAACATTAAAACAGACACAATAGAAATACAAAGCATCATTAGAGGATATTATGAGTGACTATATACCAACAAAGAAGAAATCCTACATGAGATGGACAATTTTCTGGACACATATAATCTACCAAAATTGACTCAGGAGGACATATAAGGCCAGAATAGATCTGTAACAAGCAATGAGATTGAATCAGTAATAAATAATCTCCCAACAAAGAAAAGTCCAGGTCCTGATGGCTTCACTGCTGAATTTTACAAAACTTTTAAAGAGGTAACCCCATTCTACTCAAACTCTTTCTAGAGATACAAAGGGAAATAACCCTTATAAATCCATTCAATGAAGCCTCTGTCACCCTAATTCCCAAATGGATAATGATATGACAGAATAGAAAAACTACAGACATATATATCTGATGACTATAGATGCAAAAATCCTCAACAAGATACTTGCTAACTGTATTCAACAGCATATTAAAAAATATTATCCATCACAACCTGATAGGCTTTATTCCAGGGATGGAAGGGTGATTCAACCTATGCAAAACCATACATGGGATACACCATATTAACAGAAAGAAAGAAAAAAAACATATGATCATTTCAATCAATGCAGAAAAAGCATTAGACAAAATACAGCAGTCCTCCATGATTAAGACTCTCAGTAAAATCGGCATAGAAGAATCATTTTATTATCCATCACAACCTGATAGGCTTTATTCCAGGGATGGAAGGGTGATTCAACCTATGCAAAACCATACATGGGATACACCATATTAACAGAAAGAAAGAAAAAAAACATATGATCATTTCAATCAATGCAGAAAAAGCATTAGACAAAATACAGCAGTCCTCCATGATTAAGACTCTCAGTAAAATCGGCATAGAAGAATCATTTCCCACCATAATAAAAGTCATGTATGAAAAGCCTATAGCTAACATTATACTGAATGGGGAAAAGCTAAAAGTTTTTCTACTAAAAACTGGTACAAGACAAGTCTGCCCACTCTCTCCACTCCTATAGTATTGGAAGTCCTAGCCAATGCGATAAGACAAGATAATGGAATAGATGGCATTTCAATAAGAAAAAAGAGTTGAAATGATATGTTTACAGATGATAAGATTGTATACATAGAAGACCCAATAGTGTCCATGAAAAAGCTTCTCGAAGTGATAAATACATAAAGTGGCAGGATACAAAATTAACTTACAAAAATGTATGGCATATCTATATACAAACAACAAGCAGACAGAGACAGAACTGAAGAAAGTAATCCCATTTACCACAGCCACAAAAAGTATAAGATACCTAGCAATAAAACTAACCAAGGAAATCAAAGACTTTTATAAGGAAAACTATAGAAACTGTTAAGAAGTAAAAATAAAAATGACACAAAAAAGTGGAAGAATATTCCATGTTTCTACACTTGGAGAATTAATATAATCAAAATAACAAACCTACCCAAATTAATCTACATATATAACACAATCCATACAAAATGACAAGAGACATTCTTCACAGATCTAGAAAAGACAATCATAGAATTTGTCTGGAATCATAAAAGACCTCATATTGCCAAAGCAATCCTGCACAAAAAGAGTAGAGTGGGTAGCATCTCACTTCCTAACCCCAAAATATATCACAAAGTTGTAATTAAAAAAGCATGGTATTGACACAGAAATAGACATGAAGACCAATGGAACAGAGTAAAGATCCCAGAAATAAACCCCAAAACATACAGTCAACTGATCTTTGATAAAGGATATTAGTCAATCCAGTGAGAAGAGGAATATCTCATTAGCAAATGGTGCTGGGAAAACTGGGTATCCACCTGCACAAAGATGAATCTCAACCCCTATCTGTCACCATTAACAAAAATCAACTCTAAATGGATCAAAGACCTAAACAATAAGACCACAAACTATAAAACTACTGGTAGAAAACACTGGGGAAACTGGGAGACATTGGGGTAGGCAAAGACTTCTTAAGCAAAACCCTCAAATAGAAAGGTGAAATTACATCATATTAAGAAGTTTCTGCACAGAAAGGACACAGTAATTAGTGTGAATCAACAACCCTCGGAATGGAAGAAAATTCTTGTTAGCTATACCTAAAGTAAGAGACTGATAACCAGAAGACACAGGGAACTCAAGTAGCTTACCCAGAAGAAAATGATTAGCTCAGTTTAAAGATGGGAAAATGAGCTGTATAAACAACTCTTTAAGGAAGACATAGGAACAGCCACAAAGCATATGAAAACATGGTCAACATCCCTTCCTCATCATAAGGGAGATGCAGATCAAAACTACAATGAGATACCACCTAACCCCATTCAGATTTGTTGCCTGATTTGTTGCCTGTTGATGTCATGTATAGTATTCTCAACTCACCTACTGTGTGGTGTATATCATGTTGGGTAAAAATCTCTTTACAATCTAAATAATATATAGAGATTGAATATATAAATACTAATAACAATAATGATAAAAAACTTTCATACAGATATCAGACTCAATTTATAAGAACATGGGCTCTGGAAGCATGGTGCTTGGACTGAATCACTGTGTTAAATTTTACCTGTGTGACACTGGGAGAAGCTCTCAAATTTAAATTTTCTGAACTTTAATTTCTTTCTTCTAAAATAGGGATAATAACAGTACATGCCCCTGAGCATATGTGAGAATCATAAAGATAAGAATCTGTATTTAATAGACTGCTTAACCTAGAGTAAAGGCACAATAAATTTTAAGTGTCAGAGGAAAATAAAACAAAACAAAACAAAAAAGAAAAATATTAGGTTATGCTTCATTTTTCCAGTTAGGGAACTTTCCATATATGCAAGTTTATATGTTTAAAATATCTTGGCAAGTTTTTAAAAGAACAATACCTAGAAAAAGATGTAGGAGCTACCTTCATTGTCTTTAAGTAGACTCATCCTAGCAAATGGACAATTCCATGGAACTGTCTCCTTTTACTATATCTGAAATAAACACTTGATAAGTGTTCTCCAAAACTGCTGCGATGATTATATATTGGAAGATACACACCTTATTAGAATGTAAGGAGGGAGACATCAATTGAGACTGCAGGCAGGTGACCACTGAGCTCTGGGAAATAGCTATTGTTGGCATCTCTGCTTCCTTCCCCAAGGAGGGCTTTGCTTAGGGGGACATTCCATCATGGTAATGACTTCTTAGTCTTGAACTCATCCCAGCTTACTGCTGTGAAAGCATTACTGGAGGCCTGGGTTTACCATGGAAGAACAGTCAGCTTTGCTTAATAGCACAAAGTAGGAATTAGAGGGATTTTTTTGAAAAGATTTAAAAGGATTAATGTTCTTAAGTGAGCACAAATGTGCATGAGCAGCGTCCTCAGCCTATTCTTTGCTTCCTTTGGTTGAGCTGTGTTGAGTACAGCAACATACATATCTCAGTGCCCTGCTAATAGTGTTCTGTTTATTAGCACATTGGTGCAATATTTAATGCTTTAGCTATGTTATATCCTTTCGTGGTTCAGGAAAAAAATGAATAGACTATTGAAGAGAAACACTCACTCCTACTCCTGTCTCTCATTCACTAAGTTTCTATTTCTCTCCACAGAGATAACTACATTTTAGCCCTTGAGACAGAGGCTTTGGAGTTGCATTTTGCAAATATAGATGCATAAAATTTTTTCTTAATATTCTTTGCACAAGATAACACCCTACATACACTGGCTGTGGTTGTTTGTTTTCTTTTTTAAAATAATTAACTTTTAATTTTGTAACAGTTTGGAATTTACAGAAAAATTGTGAAGATCATGCAGTTTTCGCATAATTCACACCAACTTTCCCCTATTATAAACATCTTAACATTGGAATAGTATATTCCCAATTGATAAACCAATGCAGATGCACTATCATGAACTAAATTTCATAATTCGTAGTTCTTTAGATTTTACCTAATGTCTTTTTCCCACTCTAGGATCTTATTGAAGATTCCACATTTCAATTATTTGACATGACTTCTTAGACTTTCCTTGGCTATAACTATGTTTCAGAATTTTTCTGTTTTTCATGCCCTTGCTGAGAGTTTTGGGGAGCATTGGTCAGGTATCTTCGAGAATGTTTCCTAACTAAAATTTTAAAAATACTTTTCTCATGATTGGTGGAGTTGTAGATTTGAGAAAGTTAGACTACAAATCTAAAGTGCATTTTTATCATCCTGTAACATGTTGAAGATAGGCAAAATCAACACAGCATCCCTGTTGATGTTGATTTTAATTACCTAGCTGAGATGGTGCTTTCTAGATGTTTCCACTGTGAAATTACTCACTTCTTCCCTTTCCATAATTTACTCTTTGGAAAAAGAAGTTATTCACAACCCACACTTGAGGAGAGGTCTGTATGTTCCACTCCTTGGAGTGAACAGTATCCATTCCACATATATTATTTCAAATTATTTTTATGAAAAAATGTATACCTTGCTCATTTATGTAGCAGTCACTAATTTGTATAAATATGGACATTTATTTGACATTATGGTTTTTAATAAAATTTTACTTCATATATAAGTTGTTTCAGTTTTTATCATTGGGAGCTCTTTCAGTTGGCTTCTGTATGCCTTTGTCACAGCCTCCATCATTTTTTGTGTATGTATAAATATATTTACACAGACTATTTGGAATTATCTTTGTACCATTTTTAACCACTTAACAATGTATCTTGGATTTATTTTTCTTAGCACAGAGTAAGCTTTCTTGTCCTTTTGAAACAGGTCTATCAAGTTCCATTTTACACAAAAGCCCTAATTTATTCAACCAGCCCCTTATTGAAATTCACGTTAGTTGTATCCAATATTTTCCTTACCTTGTTATTATTACATTCATGTGACACGTAGCGATGTTTTGGTCAATGACAGATCACTTATATGACAGGTAGTCCTGTAGGATTATAACAGAGCTGAAAGCTTCCTACTACCAAGCGAGGTTGCAGCTTTTATAAAATCACAGTGGAACACAATAATCACGTTTGTGATGATGCTACTGTAAGCAACCCTACTGCATTGCCAGTGGTAGAAAAGTCTATCACACACTGTAGATATGTAATACTTGCCAATGATAATAAAGTACTTCGTTACTGGCTTTAATATACTTTATTGTTACTTTAGAGCTCACTCTTTCTACTCATAAAACAAGTGTACTGTACATAGTGTGCTGTGAATGCCCATGGGAATCTCATACATCATGGGTTTGTCATCTCTCTCTTTTTAAAAGATTAATTGATTAATTAATTAAATTTGCCAGAGGGTGCATATGCTTGCCAGAAAGTGACAGACAGACAATGAGGGAGAGGAAGAAAGTATTCTTCAATGGGATAAAGACCATGCTGCAATTCCTTCTCTTCCATGTCTTCATCCTGTTGGGATTTGGGGTGCATGCATGCACATGGACCCAGTGTGCCTATCAAGCGACTGGGGGCAGGATTCAAGCCTTGTGGTTGGATACACGGGTCCTGGCTTCCCCAACACTAGACCACGGGCAGGCCCTTCAATGTCTCTTAATTGCGTATTTTTTTGTGTGTGTGTGTGTGTGCTAGACTTAATGTTGTATGTTTTATTATCATGGCTCTTCCAGAGCAATCAGATGTACAGGTGAAAAACAGTGATGTGGATCCTGACCCCATGTTAGGCCAGTTTAATGAGTACATTTGTGTCTTACATTTTAAGAAAAATGTTTAAAAATTTTTTATAAAGTTAAATAGAATAAAGTTTATAGAATATAGCTAGAAAGAGACTACTGAGGCCAGCAGATGGCATACTGATTACATCTCTGGTCTCCCACATGGCCAACCACAGTTCAAGTACCGAAGCCAGAGGCTTGAAAAACATGCTGGGCATGTGTGTGTACATGTGCGCCCAAGATCCTGGGAGGAGAATGAAGGAGAAGGGATAACGGCATAACCATCCCACCAGGGTGCAATTTCTCACTTTCCCTCTCATTGTCTCTGTCTCTGTCTATCTCTCTCTCAGATGAGCATATGTGCTCTAAGGCTTAAACCTCTAAATAAAAAGAAAAAAAAGAAAGAGACCATTTTGTACAACTGCAAAATGTGTTCGTATTTCAAGCTAAGTGCTGTTAGTGAAGAGTAAAAAGTTAAAAAAATAAAAAGTTAAAACTAAATGAAGTAAAAAAATACAATAAACTAAGAGAGAAAAATGTCATTTTATAAATTTAGTGTAGCTTAAGCACAGTGTTATGAAGTCTGTGGTAGTATGTGGTAATGTCTTAGGTATTCACATTCACCCACCACTCATTCACTGACTTACTCAGAGATACTTGTGTCCTGCCCTAAACCTGATAAGTGTCTTGTACAGGTGTACTTTTCAAAAATCTCTTGTTATTTATTATCAAAAAAATTATTGCCAAAGGACATGTGCACATGCCAGAAATAGAAGGCACACGTAGGTGGGGGACTGGTCATAATGATATCCTTTTTTACTCTATTTCTCTATCGTGTAAGGATCACAGGCATGCATACATACACATATGCACACATACCCACCCACCATGTTTCTCAAGCCACTGGGATTGGGATTCAAACCATGGTCAATCATGTGGGATCCAGCTTCCTATGTACAGTGCTTAACCATTGCATTATGGGCTAGCTCTACTTTTTGTCTTTGTATTTACTCACTCTTTATCTTTTTATGTGTAGACACATAAGCATATACCATTGTGCTTACAGTATTCACTGTAGTAACACAGTGTACAGTTTGTAGTCTAGGAGCAATACCCTCTACCAGATAGCCTGGGTGTGCAATAGCTATGCCATCTGAGTGTAAGTAGGTTTTGTGATGTTTACACATAGACAAAATCATCTAATGACACATTTTTCAGAATGTATCCCCAGCATTTTGGGGTATATGACTGTATTTTATGTGCTTTAAATTAATTCATCTTAAGAATGAGTTTCTAAGGGCCATTATTTGGTGTAGTAATTAAGACACTGGACTCCCATGTGGTCAAGTACAATTTGAGTCCTGGACCTAGGGAGATTTGAACTCACACCAGGCATGGTGTGTGAGTGTCTAAAATCCCTTGAGGAGAATGTGGGAGAAGGGACTGTGGTGTGGTCAATCTTCCTGGGGAGTTATTTCTTGCTTTCTGTTTCTCTGTCTCTTTGGTGAGTACATGAGCCCTATAACAAGAATCTCTCAAAAAAAGAAAAACAAAATGAACGAGTTTCTGAAAGTGCACTTCCTGGGTCAAAGTCTATGGTGCATTTATGATTTAGGAAAAATATTATCTGCTATTGGCATCCTGAGAACAAGAGTGAGTAAGCTCATCTATAGAAAGTGGCCTGAGAGGAGTGCATTAAGGAGTATAAATTCTCTTCATTCTTTGGGGCAAAAAGTGTCTTCTACAGTTTCATTCTAAGACTTGGGAAAGGAGATATTTCATTTTTTATAAATTAAGGACCCCCTCAGAAGTTTAATTTTCTTGTTGTCTGTGTCAAACCATCATACCTACGTGCACAGACATCTTTCAAGCTCCCTACAGGCCATTGTATGGAATTCAAGGTTATTCACCATTAGATGATGATTGACATTTCAAATCCATGATCCACGTCATTTCACAAATAGTTCTTTGACTCATCAATCCATTTGTTTTATTTTAAAGAATTATTTATTTAATTTTATATATTATTATTTTAATTTGCCCAGAGAGAGACAAAGAGAGAAAAATGGGAAGTGAGGAAGCAAGTTGCCAGGTCTATGATTCAGATAGTGGTTGGACATGTGGGAGTCCAGGTCCTTAACCATCACACCACCTGCTGACCCTGATTTTTTTTTTTTAATAAATGTTCTTGTCCCTCCCTGCTTCCATCCGTGTACAAGATTATTTTAATTCCATTTATTATAGGAAAAATTATTGAAATTTTCAGCTCTGAGCAATATACTTCACTCCTTCTCACCTTTGATAGCATTTTTTTTCCTACTCATTTTTGTACTCACATCTGCTGGACGCTTTATTATTAACACACATTCCATCTCCTTCTAAAGTAAACTCCTCTGAAGTAAAACCCTGACTTACCTTTTTTTGACACCCTTTCAAGGGCCTTGCAAGTAAATGGTGCTCAAATAAAATGCATCTGGTAAACTCTCATCGACTCCTCCTATGATTTCTGAATAAAATTGAAGAAAATGGTAAGAAAATAAAAAGCCTAAAATTTTATTGACCTTGACTTTGTAGTCAAGTTGATGGAAGTCCAAAGTTTGCTTAAAAGAATGCCAGGAAATCTAGATTTGTAATGTTCGCTTTGTTTGGCATTGACTAAAGTTACAACTTCAGTTAATTATTAAATATTCTGGACCTTCAAATGTCTCACTATAAGTATCTGAGACAGAGTAAATGATTCCTGAAATCCCTTGGAGAACTCATTTCATAGACCAGAGGGTTTCTCCCTACCCCAGCTATAACCGTTTCCTAGATCAAAATCATGATATACAATGATCGCTCTAGAGTTGCAGAGCATGCTTATAAATCTTGTCACTTAAGACCATTAAATCCCTTTTCTTCTCTTCCTCTCCTTTCATTCTGCCATGCATTTATGCAGTTATTAAATGCTTATTCTGCATGCACCTGCCCTAAGGAAGATAAAAATATTTTATATACCTATCTTGCATCAGGCACCTGCATTTTGTCCCAATTCTCTGTCTTTGATGAAATTCAAATTATAGTCATGTGCTTGTTTCATTAAATGGTTAAAAAATTTTTTTCTGACCTTGATGCATTATGTAAGTGACAGAGTCCAATTTGCTTTGACATATAATATGGGAGTAGAATTTTGATCTCGGGACCAGCAGTTAGCATAATGGCTATACTGCTGAACTCCCATGAAGTCGACCGTCGTTCGCAGCCCGGACTGGGTGGCTTAAAACTCACGCCGGGCACGTGTGCGTGCGTGCCCAAGATTCCAAGAGGAGAACGGAGGAGAAGGGATTGCAGCATGGCCATCACCCCGGGGGATGATTTCTCACTTTCTATCTCTCTGTCCCTCTCTGTCTTTCTGGCGAGCGCATGTACCCTATAGCGAAAACCTCTCCAAAAAAAAAAAAAAGAATTTTGATCTCAGTATAGTAGCCCAACAAACAGTGGAGAGAAACTTGCCTCACAGACTCTTTTTTTCTTGAGTCTTTGATTTTCAAGAAGATTTAATATGCATGTGTTTACTTTCCTGACAGATTTCTTTATCAACTATTAGTTAATAGTATCTGTATCAGATTGACTTACGTGATGTGAAAGAGTACAAAGAATCTTCCTCTGATCACCTATTTAGTCTCTTTCC
>NW_006204113.1:7919795-7923960 GCF_000334495.1 Tupaia belangeri chinensis
CTTTTATTATTTTAGATCTGTAGGTATCGAAGCTTATTCATTGGTTCACAGCCATTAATGTAACAATGATCAAATTGAAAGACCCCAGGCATAAACCCAACAAGAGCAAGAAAACAGATGACTGTTGGAACTCATTTGTAATATAATAGTATTCCAGCAGGCTGTAGGTTTTTGACCTTAAGCAAGGGAAAGTTGATGACTTTAATAGAGTTTTCTTTATAAACCTTTTTCCTTTTGTTTCAAAATTGCTGACATTTTTTTTTAAGCCCTAACTCTCTTACAATTTCTTTCAAAAGCATATTTCTGTTTGAAAGCCAGAGTTCACTTCAATAACACTGGGTTAATTGTATGGGCACTCACACTTGGAGGCAACCTGAAGACCTTCCTTGACAGGATAAAATACAGCCCTAGAATACCTGCCCACAGAAAGCACTCACCCTAAACATGAGACGTACTTTTGGGTTCTGATATTCTAAAAAGTAACCTAATAAAAACAACGCATCTCTTCATTATAAGCCTAAGAAGACATTTTTATTAATATAGATCTGAATTTGAACACCACCACTATGGGTACACAATACACACACACACACACACACACACACACACACATGCACATTCATGTGTCCTATCATGAATAAAGAAAAAAATATTAATGAGCCCTATTATTAATAGACTTTATGATAAAATTTTAGGCAAACTACTTCCCTTCTTTAAACCTCAGTTTTCTCTTCTCCCAACAATATTAATAATAGTATCCACTTCATAGGGATAACATGTACTTAGTAGAAAACACTGGTAAAATATGTGTATTCTTGTTTTACACCCATCTGTTATTGTTGAGTGAGGATGTCTTTGATTGGCTGAAGACAATAACTAGACAACGACAGATGAAATCTCATAGTTAAATATATAATAAGAGCTGATGACCATTTTGTCCATTCTTCTTTCCTCCTTGTCAGACTGACTTGTAACCAGAATTCATTTATCTGTTATGTCCTATTCTCACAATTTCACCCAGGGGAGTCCTGTCTTAGCTTTCTCTCTTTTTTTTTTTTTGGAGGGGCGCGTACGCTCGCCAGACAAACAGAAAGAGATAGAGAGACAGAAAGCGAGAAATCACCTCCCAGGGGAGATGGTCACGGCGCAATCCCTTCTCCTTCATTCTCCTCTCGGGATCTTGGGCACGTACGCACATGCACCCGGAGTGAGTTTTTAGCCACCAGGTCCGGGACTTGAACCACGGTCGACTACGTGGGAGTCCAGCGACATAGCCATTGCTCTAACTGCTGGTTCCCTTAGCTTTCTCTCTTTATAAAAGTCTATTTAGTTACAACATGAGAGAGAGAGAGGAGTGAGAGAGAGAGAGAGAGAGATAACCCTGACTGCGAGGGTCTTGAGGTATGGTCTACTCCTAGCTTCACCCTTACTTTGTTCAGCCTGGATCATGGCACATGAGGGGTACGTAGCATACACATGGTGGTCTCCAGATGTGAACCAGAAACCTTGTGTGGGTCTGCCTCACAGAGCATTGCATTTATCACTGCACCACTGTCCAAACTCTGCATTTGCTTTCTAACTCCCAATATTGTGTTTTTGTTTGTTCGTTTTGCTGCAATTTAATCTTTTCTGTAAAGAGAAAAGTTTTACTCAGCTTCATTATTTTGGTGGTGTGGGGTCAAAGGGTTGAACCTAGTGGGACTTTCTTGCTGGTGGAGGATTTGAGCAGAGTCCTGACAGCATAGGGCATCACGGGGCACTATGTAAACAAATGTTTATGGTTACAAAATTAAAAATACCAGTCTATCACTAAATAAATGGAAACTTCCTATGCTTTGTCCCAAGATGATTTTCTATAAATATTCATATGTAATTGTTACTAATTACAGCTGGCCTCAAGACCCAGAGTAGGGGAATGGGCAAGATCCAGAGCTAGAACTTAGGTACTTGGTAACATTGAAAGGTCACTTAAGGGACCAGCAGTTAGCGTAATGGCTATGGTGCTGGACTCCCATGTAGTCCACTGCGGTTCGAGTCCCGGACCCAGTGACTTAAACTCATGCCGGGTGCGTGTGCGTGCGTGCCTAAGATCCTGAGAGGAGAATGGAGGAGAAGGGATTGTGGCGTGGTCATCCCCTCTAGGGGGTGATTTCTCGCTTTTTGTCTCTCTGTCTTTCAGGTGAGCGCACGCACCCTATAGCAAAATCCTCTCTCTCAAAATAAAATTAAAAAAAATAAATAAATAAAGGTCACTTAATTCAACCCCTTCTCTTCAGAGTTCCACAACTAATTCAAAAATAAACTCTGTTAAAAATATATCCCAGGGGCCAGTAGGTGGCATGGTAGTTAAGGCGCTAGATTCCCACATGCTTCAGTCCCAGCCCTGGTGGCTTGCTTTCTCACTTTCTGTCTCTCACTGGACAAATTTAAAAACAACAATAAAAAATAAGATTAATTTTTTTGAGAGGTTTTCACTACAGGGTGCGTGCGCTCGCCAGACAGACAGAGAGAGACATAGAGACAGAAAGCCAGAAATCACCCCCCAGGGAGGATGGTCATGCTGCAATCCCTTCTCCTCCATTCTCCTCTTGGGATCTTGGGCATGCACGCACACGTGCCCGGCGTGAGTTTTAAGCCACGGGGTCTGGGACACGAACCCGTGTTGACTATGTGGGAGTCCAGCGACATAGCCATTACTCTAACTGCTGGTTCCCAAAATTAAAATTAAATTTTAAAAATTCTTAAAATAAAAGAGTATATCCCAGAGGCATAAGGTTAATAATCTTGAGCTGTAAAAAGATGTTCTAGAGACATTTACTGTGGAAAATAATGATGTCACTAGGTTCAACAATGATGAATTTCTCATTTCATGTGGCTTTATTCTAACACTGATTCCTTTTTAAAAAATGTTAATGTGAGATCACCATCTCACACAGAAATTTACACTCTTATTTATTGGGAAGGAGCTGACTTCATTGTTAGGCAAGTTTTTTTTTTTAATTTTATTTTTTAGTATGATAAAATTCATATCAGGGACTTCAAAAAGATATATGGAATAAATATATGATTGTATTTTCTTGTGAAAATTTTGAAGTCTATACAGCGTTTATTCATAGTATTTTCCCCGGACATTTTGAAAATTCCCTCATGTAATATAGAATTTGCTATCTTAATTTTTTTCTCTTGAATTTCTTTTTCTCATATATGTTTTTCTCATTTTAAAAGTTTATTTAATTTAGAGAAAGAGAAAGCACCCCACCACACACACCCCCCCCCAGGGTGTGGTTATCCTTCCATCATTTTCCTCCACTTCTCCATCCTCTCAGGATGTGGGATAGATGCACATGTACTCAGCATGCTTTTCAAGGTGAAGGGGTTAAGATTCCAGCCCCAGTTGGCTATGTGGGATCTGACTCCCTATGTACAAGGTTAACTACAATGTTATGGGGCCAATACTCTTAATCGTTTTCAAGTGCACAGTTTGATGACATTAAGTGCATTCATTATGTTGGTGACTACCACTACCACGCATCATCAGAACACTTCATCTTACCAAAAGGAAACTCTATACACATTAAAGAATAAATATTCCTTCTTCCTTCTTTTACTTCTGGCAACCAGCATTCTGCTTTCTCTCTCTATGACTTTGATTAATCTAGATACCTCATTTTATGATTGGCTTATTTCACTTAGCATGAGGTCCTCAAGTTATTCCTACATATGTCAGAATTGCAGAACTGTCTTCCTTTTAAGGCCTAATAATGTTCTATTGTAATAGTTGATGTATAAGTATATGGATATATGTGTATGTGTCTTCAAAAAGTTCACCAAAAAATAATCTGTGTTATTAAAAACTGCAAAGATTTAGGGACCAGCAGATGGCATAATGGTTATATCGCTGGACTCCCACATAGTTGACTGTGGTTCGAGTCCCAGATCTGGCAGCTTAAGAAACTCATGCTGGGCGCATGTGTGTGTGTGTGTGTGTGTGTGTGTGTGTGTCCAAAATACTGACAAGAGAAAAGGAGAATGGTGGAGAAGGGATTGTGATGTGGTCATCTCCCCTGGGGAGGTGATTTCTCACTTACTGTCTTCTCTGTTTCTCCTGTGATTGTATACACCCTGTTGCAAAAATCTCTTTTTTTTAAAGAATAATTTTATTTAA
>NW_006204113.1:7925066-7949613 GCF_000334495.1 Tupaia belangeri chinensis
GCGTGCGCTCGCCAGACAGACAGAGAGAGAGACAGAGAGACAGAAAGCGAGAAGTCACCCCCCGAGGGGGGATGGCCACGCCGCAATCCCTTTTCCTCCATTCTCCTCTTGGGATCTTGAGCGGTCGACTACATGGGAGTCCAGCGACATAGCCATTAAGCTAACTGCTGGTCCCTTAAGGCTACCTATCTTAATGTGTGAGAGTTGCCACCTTATTGTGGTTTTGATTCATATTTACATAGTAATTAGTAACTTTGAGCATGCGTTTGTTTATTTATTGGTCCTTTTCTTTTTGTCAACTATTGTATATATTCCTTGAAGGAAGGCGTTCTGTGTGTATTCTGGATGTTGACATCTTATTATGTATAAATATTTTACTTTGGTTAAATTAATTGCTAAGTATTCTATTCTTTTTTATTCTTTGTCAGCATGGGGTGGGTACTTTCCTACTTCCCCCCTCTTTCTCTGTCTCTCTGTGGTGAGTGCACAGTGCTATCTAACAACAGCAATTTTTTTTAATGCAACTAATTTTTGTGTGCTGACTTTGTATTCAGGCAATTTGTTAAATTTATTCATTAGCCTATTTTTTTTTATTTTGTTGGTAGTGTTGTTGGTAGAAGCTTTAGGTTTTTTATTCATATAAAATCATATCTTTTACACATAAGATTATTTTTCTGCTTTTTCTTACTTGAGTCCTTATTTTCTAATACTATGTTGACTAGAAATGCAAAAATCAGGCATTCTTGCCTTGTTCCTGATCTTATGTGAAAAAAACTCAGTCTTCCATCATTAAGCATGATGTTTACTGGAGATTTTTCATATATGACTTCTATTGTGTTACAATAATTTCATTGTATTCTTAGTTTCACTAAGTGTTTTTATAATAAAACTATATTCAATTTTATTAAGAGTTTTATTTAGATTAATTAAAATAATCTTGTGGAATTTTTTTCTTTCTTTAAGTTAATATAATAAATTTCATTGATGTTGGACCATCCTTGCATTCCACGGTTAAATCTTATTTGCTCATGGTGTATCATCCATTTTATGTGCTTTTGAATTGGTTTGCTAGCATTTTGTTGAGAACATTTGTGTCAATGCTTTTTAGTTCATAATTAGAAAATGTTCCTTTATCTTCTAATTTTTTGAAATTTTTGAGAAGGATTATTAGTTATTATTAGTTATTAGTTACATTTTATTAGTATAGGTTAAATCAGCTTTTCTATTTCTTCATGATTCGGTTTTGGTAAATTTCTTTTGTTATTAGAAATTTGTCTAGTTCATCTATGTTTTAAATTTTGATATACAATTCTTCAAAGTATTTTCTTGTAATAAATTATTATTTCTTTAGAATTAGTAGTACTTTATTTCTTGTTTTATTAATTTGAAAATTATCTCTTCTCACAGTCAATATGATCAATAATTTGTCAATTTTGCTCATCTTTTCAAAGAACCAACATTTGTTTTTGTTTATTTTAATCAATAGTTTTCTATTATTTATTATTATTTTTAATATCTATTCTATTTTTTGAGTATTTCCTTTTTTACATTAGGTTTCTGTTTTGCATGTTCTTAGTTTTCCTTAATTTTCAAATTTAGGTTGATTTTATATCACCCTTACTTATTATTGTAAGCGTTTACAACAATACTCTACTCCTCTGCACTGCCTTCATTGAATCTTATGCATTTTAGGTTTTATGTTTGTTTATTTGTTGTTGCTACTTTTTTTCCTAATAACTCTTATACTTTATCTTTTTAACTATTGTTACTTAAGAGTTGTTAAAAGAAAAAGAAAGCAGCAAATTTAATATAGAACAGTTATAATAGAGCAAATCTTAACATGATTTAAATTGGGCATTGTCCTTGGACTTCTGGACAACTCTTGCCAGTCTCCTGGTCAACTAGGCATTTAAGTTGGAGGAACAGGAAAGTGTCTTTCAAAAAATGTGAGAGCGGGAACCAGCAGTTAGTGTAATGGCTGTGTCACTAGACTCCCACGTAGTTGACCGCAGTTCGCATCCTGGACCCGGTGGCTTAAAACTCACGCCGGGCACGTGTGTGTGCGTGCCCAAGATTCCGAGAGGAGAATGAGGAGAAGGGATTGCGGTGTGACCATCCCCCCTGGGGAATGATTTCTTGCTTTCTGTCTCTATGTCTCTCTCTGTCTGTCTGGTGAGCGCACGCGCCCTATAGCAAAAAACCTCTCAAAAAAAAAAAAAAAAGTGAGAGAGATTTAGAGAAGTCATTGGTTACATTTTGAAGTTTGTCTGCATTAACATGGTTTAGAAGGTGGGATGCTGGGACCAGCAGTTGGTATAATGGCTATGTTGCTGGACTCCCATGTAGTCAACCACAGTTCGAATCCCAGACCCTGTGGCTTAAACTCATGCCAGGCGCATGTGTGTGCATGCCCAAGATCCCAAGAGGAGAATGGGGGGGAAGGGATTGCATCATGGCCATCCTCCCTGGGAGTTGATTTCTCGCTTTCTGTCTCTCTGACTCGCTCTCTTTTTCTGGCAAGTGCATGCACCCTGTGACAAAAATCTCTCAAAAAAAGAAAAAAAAAGGGATGCCTGTGATTGACTGTAACCTAGCAACCAACTCAGAAAAGCAGCCTAACTAATAGGATTTCAACTTGTCCATAGGAGTCAAAGTGTGGGAGTATAGAGGCTGTTTTAGGCAAAATAGTTTAACAGGGTGTAGTTTTAATTTTCACAAATTTGTGATTTTTCTTTTTTTTTTTCTTTTGTTTTCAACTTTTAATTTTATCCATTGTGACTGGAGAAGATATTTTGTATAATAGCTATCCTTTTAAGTCTGTTGACAATTTGTGACCAAAATTTATGGGCCTATTCTGGAGAATATGCACACTACCATTGGCTTGAATGTCTAGCACATGTCTGTTATATGTAGTTTATTTATTACATTATTCAAGTATATTATTTTCTTATCTTCTGTCTGATTTTTCTATGCTTACTAACAATTAGGATTTAAGTCTACAGGTATTATTGTAATACTACGTCTTTCTTCAATTCTATCTATTTTTTGCTTCATAGATTTTATGGTTTGTTATTAGGTGTATAATGTGTATAATTAGTATGTTATCTTGCTCTGTTGAACAATTTATGGATATATGATTTCCTTTTCTCTTGCAATCTTTTTCAAAGTTTATTTTGTACAATATTAGTAAAGTCACCCTTTCTCTCTGTTGGTTACCCTTTCTATGGAATATCCTTCTCGATCATTTCAACTTTAGCCTACTTGTGATTTGGATCTAAACTTTGTCTCTTACAGAGAATATATAGTTGAATCATCTTCATTTTTAAAAAATTTCCCACTGCCCTGGACTCCCACATGGCTAATGATGGTTCAAGTCCCAGACCTAGTGGCTTGAAGGTCATGCCAGGCATGTGTGCGTTCATGTCCAAGGGTGCCGAATTAACGGAGGACAAAGGATTATGCCATGTCATCACCCTGGGAGGGGGGGCGGTTGGCGTTGTGCTCTCTCTCCCCTCTCTCCTTCTCTCTCTTTCTCTACCCCTGTCAAGTGCATGTATCCTATGGCAAAAACAAAACAAACTTAAACACACACACACACACACATACACACACACACACACACACACACAAATTCAATCTTCTGGGCCAGAAGGTGGCGTCATGATTAAAGCACCGGACTCCAACATGGTTCACCATAGTTAAAATTCTAGACATGGTGGCTTGAAATTTACATTGGACATGTGTGCTTGTGTGCCCAAAATTGTGAGAGGATAATGTAGTAGTAGGGATTGCCGCATGGCTGTCCTCTTGGGGGATAAAGTCTCACTTTACCCCTCTCTCTCTCTCTCTGGAGAGTACATACACCCTATGAGGGTAAAAACTGAAAAAAAAAATCGTTCTTCTGATCTTTGTCATTTGATTGGACACTTTTATACATTTATAAATATTAATTAATAAGGGCTTTCTTTGGCTATGAGTTTTCTATATGCAATATTACTTTTTGTTTTATACCTTATTTCCTGCATTACTTTCGTTTTGTGTGTCTGTTAAGTTCATTTTTTTGTAGCTAATATTTTTATTCCCTTCTCAGTTTCTTTTGTGTACAAGCTATAACTTTTTTTGTGGGTGTCATGGAGAATACATTTAACCTCTTAAAGCTGTAACACTCTAATTTTAATTTATCCCAATTTAACCCCAATAGCAGAAGCAATCCCCAGTCTTTTATAGCTCTACCTAACCCTTTCAATTACTGATGTTACAGAATTACACCTTTTATACATTCCATGTCTAAAACTAAACAAATAGTTTTTAAAACATGATTAGTCTTGGTACCAGCAGATATCATAATAGTTACATTACTGGACTTTGACCTGGCTGACTGTGGTTTGAGTCCCAGACCCAGCAGCTTGAAACTCATGTGGGTGCATGAGTGTGCATGACCAAAATCACAAGAGGAGAATAGAGGGGAAGGATTGCAGCATGATCATGCCCTCTGGGGGTGGGGGTAATTTCTTACTTACTGTCTTTCTCTTGGGTGAGTGCATGAGCCCTATAGCAAAAGTCTCTTAAAAAAAGGAAATAGTCTCACTTCACATAGAAACAAAATGTGTAGTGACAAACCAAGTCATAATCATACTAGCTTTTACACAAATTATTAAAATATAACCTTGGGATCAGCAGATGGAGTAATTGTCATGTCACTGGATTTCCATGTAGTCGATCACAGTTCGAGTCCTGGATTCAGCAACTTAAAATTCATGCCAGGCACATGTGCGGGAATGCCCAAGATCCTGAGAGGAGACTGGAGGAGAAAGTGTTGTGGCATGACCATCTCTTCCTGGAGAGGGAGTGATTTCTTCCTTTCTGTCTCTCTGTCTCTCGGGTGAATGCACCCACCCCACAGCAAAAATTTCTCTCTAATAAATAAATAGTCTCTAAATCATAGAAAACATAGTGTAGAGATAAAAGCCATTGGGACAATAATGCTATATTTTATAATTGCAACTTTATTTGCCTTCACCGATACATTCATGTCTCCATAGAGCTTTGTGTCACTACTTTCCCCCTCTCTGTAGGAGTACATTTCTCTTGGATATAGGTCTTGGTTTATTTTATTTTAGTTATTTTGTTTGTTTGTTTTTCCATGTTAGCTCTATCAGTCCACTGCTTTCAGAACTTTGAAGTTTCTAATGAGAAATCCACTTACAATTTTACTGGGGAGTCCATGTATTTGACAAAACTTGCTTTCTGCTTTGAGCTTATCTTTTTGCCTTTGGTTTTGAAAATTTGATGCTATTGTATTTTAGAGTTTATTTTACTTGAAGTTTGTTCCCTTTCTTGAATGTTTATATTAGTTTTATGAAATTCGTATTTCTATGACCATTTTTTCTTGTAACAATGTATCTGCCCTTTGTTCTCTCTTTTTTTGCCTTTTTGAAACTCCCACATTCTCTGTGTTGGTCCATATCATCGAGTTTTGAATGTTATTTAGGCTTTGTTCATTTTCCGTCAATCTTTTTCTCCCTCTCTAATGAATTACAATTTCTCTAGTTCATTGATTCTTTCTTCTGGTTCTTAAAATGTATTTTTTCTCTGCCTAGTGAATTTCTAGTTTAACTCATAATTTTCAGCTCTAGAATTTTCTTTTGCTTCCTTTTAGGTTTTCAATTGCTTCTTTGACAATTCTGTTTGTGTGTGTGTGTGTGTGTGTGTGTATACATATCTATTTGTTGTGTGTATGTGTATATATATATATATAATGTGTTGCATGGAATTCCTTTGTTTTATAGCATGCAAATAAAGAACTACATTTAGCTGAGTAATGTAACCAACTGATGGTTATTTTTAATCTGATATTTTCCAGGTTCTAGGAATGATCTCTTTGTTCAATGGTGTCCTTTCCACGCATATACACATATTTGTGTATACATATATATACACACACATATATATATGCATACATATATACACACATACATATGTACATATATACACACATATATATATACACACATATATACACATATGTATTGTTGTATGTGTGTATATATATAAAAAATTTCTTGACTATCCTCATGCTTTTAATTCTTCATTAATTTTTTTTTTTTTTTTGGAGAGATTTTCACTGTAGGGCGCGTGTGCTCGCTAGACAGACAGACATATGTATTGTTGCATGTGTGTATATATATAAAAAAATTTCTTGACTATCCTCATGCTTTTAATTCTTCATTAATTTTTTTTTTTTTTTTGGAGAGATTTTCACTGTAGGGCGCGTGTGCTCGCTAGACAGACAGAGAGAGACATAGATACAGAAAGCGAGAAATCACCCCCCAGGGGGGATGGTCATGCCGCAATCCCTTCTCCTCCATTCTCCTCTCGGGATCTTGGGCACACACGCACACACGCCCGGCGTGAGTTTTAAGCCACCGGGTCCGGGACGCGAACCGCGGTCGACTATGTGGGAGTCCAGCAACATAGCCATTACGCTAACTGCTGGTTCCCAATTCTTCATTAATTTTTAAGACCATTGTTCTAAAGTCTTTGTCTAGTAATACTGCCATCTCTTCTTTTTCAGAGATAGGTCTGTTTGTTTTTTACTTTGAATATGTTACATTTTACTGATCATTTATAAGGATTATGCTTTTTTGGGTTAAAATTAGACATTTTAATATAATAGCTTGGTAACTCTTTGAACTGGATTCTCCATTTTCCTAAGGCTGTTATTTTATTTTATTTTTTTATTGTAGGCTCTTTCTGTGCCAAGGATAAAGGTGTGTATTTAAGGTCTTCTAGTGTCTTTTCTGTGAGTCAGTGGGGATTTGTCGTAATTCTTTTTTGTTCTTCTAGTTATGTCATTGATTTTGAATGGCCTAGTCTTTAATATCTGGCTTGCAAAAGAGGAAAAAAGAAAAATAAAGAAGAGGCATAGCAAAGAGTGCCTGCTTGGATGTTGCTTTACCAAAGAAGAGGGCTTGCAGCAATGATGCCAAGTGCAATGGCTTTCAGTCTCTGTATTCAGAAGGAATTAGTCATCAGAGTACCAATTCCCAATGTTTGCAAGACAAGATACTAGTTTACCCCTTTGCTTACCACAAGCTGCAAGCAAGCTGCTTCAGGGACTCATAAATAGCTGTTTGCCAAGGGGGTTGGAAGTGGCTGAGTATCTTCTGCTGTTCTAGGAGCTGAAATTAACCGGAATTTACTGTCAAAATTGTCTCTGAAAGTTGCAAGCCTTTAGTGGGACTGAAGAATTCCAAAATAGTTTTATCAGACAGATTTTGCCTATGTGATGTTTTGCCTAAGAAGGGAAACAGAATCCTGGTGCTTCCTACTTTGCCATCTTGCTAGAATTGTCATTGTCATATTGCTTTTAAGTCACATGCATTTTCTCTTATATCTCTCTAGTCTAATTATGTAAAAACTCCCTCTCCTCCATGTACACATTGTAATCTCCAGCATGACAACATGTAAAATGTGATATTCCCCTTCATTGCCTGGGATAGAAGTGAAATTCCTAGCTTCATTATTTTAAAAGAATCCCTCATGTCATCTGTCACACAAAGGCCTTCACTATTGGAAATCCTGTTTTCCCAGGAAGGTCATTCTGGAGATATCAAGTAAAACTAACAAACAAAGTCTATGGATGTTTAGGTGCTAAATCAAAATGTCACCTTGAACATTCTTTCAAAGGCAGTCAAGGTAAATTGTCTCTCAGTCATCATAGGTAAAGGATTTTTTTTTTTTTAATAAATTGCTGCATGAGAAGGAAGAGAGGAAATATGAGCAGGTATAGACAGAATGACAAGGCATCAGATCCAACTTTCCACCCTTACTTCAGGCTATCTCCTCATAATTGTGCTAGCTTAAAAATACTGATTTGAATTTGGGTTTGGTTATTTATTTATAAGCTTTTTAGCTAATTAAATTTACATGATAGATTTATTTTTAATGCATTAATGGCTCGATGTCTTCCAGAAAGTTTCAGAAAAAAGCTCAGTGAACATACCAAGTCTCTAGCAAAATCTTTCTGTTCCCACCTGAAGACATTATTTATATCACTTTCTACCAGTCCCAAAACAAGTTCAAGTAGAATAACAAAATTTCATGGTGTTTTGCATGCAATTTCTTTGTTTTATGGCATACAAAATAAAAAACTACTTGTAGCTGACAACTGATGACTAATTTTAATCTGATATTTTCCAGATTTTAGGAATGATCTCTTTGTTCAATGCTGTCCTTTTCATCACCCACCACATGTATGTGAAATACGTATATACCAAGATAGAAACTCTTTGCAGAACAGAAATAAAAACTCCTTCCTAAATAACTAAGGAATGAAATAAATTTGCTATCAATACCTTTTACCTGGGTATCTGATTTGATATTACTGTTGTTAGAGGGTGTGTGTGCTTGCCAGGGAATGACAGAGAGAAGGGAAAGAAAGAGAAAAGAAAGGACTGTCATGGGGAACGGTCAGACTGCAATCCCCTCTTGCCTTCTCCTTCATTTCTCCCTCCTTTTGAGATTTGTGAACACACAAACATACACACAAGCCAAACATGTTTCTCAAGACACCAAATATGGGACTTGAACTACATGTTTCTCCAGGTAGAATACAGCCACTTCAACCATCATGATACCAACAGACCACAGAGGTGGGCCCATTTGATTAATTTTTACAAATTTTACAATTTTTAGAAATTATATTATCCTCCACGTCTTTAAATTTTTTATTTTTATTTTTATTTTATTTTTTTTTTCCACTATCTGAAAGTTTAGAAAAAGTGCCTTTCTTTCTTTCTGGTACCACCTTATCTTTCCAAATTCACTTCTCCTTGTTCCCTAATAAGAATTCTCCATATTGCTTAAACTAAATTACTCCTGACTTGAGAATGGTCTTCTGACTACTGTGACTTATTCTCTATTTTCAGAATTTTATATCCTAGCATGAAATTCCCACACCTATTTTCAACTTACTAGGTTCCATGTCAAATACTTCCTTCTCTATGAACATTCCAGCCTAACTTCATCATAACCTGTAACTCTCCTTTTTTCACACTCCAATAACAGCGCTTTGTATATTCTTGAGATCTATTTTTTCCTGATTTTTACTGTCATTTTTTAAAGACAAGTTCCCACTGTGTCACTATCATCTTGCTCAGCCTCCCGAGCAGCCAAGATCAAAGGTGCACACCCCCATACCCAACTCTTCTGTTGCTGAGGATAGATTTGACTCATGGTCAACGATGTGGCCTCCGAAATTGCTAGGATTGTAGGCTTACACCTTTATGCCTGGTCTTTAGGTTGCACTAGGAGTCAAACCTGGGCCTCTTGTGTAATCCCAACCTGCAAAGCATAGCATTTTAGCTGGCACCACCAAATCTCGATCCTTATTTAATCTTTTTTTTCCTTTTTTTCATTTTATTTCTATACACTTTACAAGTTCAATGAAGGAAGAGATTGATAGTAAATAACTTCCTGTGGTTTGAGTGTTAGGCAGAATGACTTGCTTACAGTAAATGCAGAGTGTGTGTGTGTGTGTGTGTGTGTGTGTGTATAGAGAGATTGAAACTAAACTTACAGGCAGGATAACTGTATTACAGGAAGATCTTAATTAAGCATGAAAATTTTCAATCCATAAAAAAAAAATCTATGCTATCATAAAAATGCAAAATTTTATTAAATGACAGCTTTAAATCAATATGACATGTCCAAGAAGAAAAGGATAAAAAATGTTCTAAATATATCCACTTTTCTCTAAGTCCCTTTTGATCCTAATGAGTGTTATAAATCATTAATGTATATTGGCCAGGATTTCAGAAAGAAAAATTCCATAATGATTTAAACTACTCAAAACGTATATGGCAAATAGCAATATGCAGTTTAAGGAGTTGTATTTTGGGGAGGAGTTTATTTGTATTTATCTATTCATTTTTATTGAATTGGGATTGGCACAACTAGAAGCTCAATTACAATAAAATGAATTTCAATTTATGTTTTCACTAGAATAAATTCCAAAATGGCTCAAGATTTATATGTAAGCAACAAAGTCAAGATATTATTAATAATACACCATGAAAGAATATTTTCAATAATTATTAAGTTTATGATTTATCAAAGTTAGTTGGACATATGTGATTGTATAACAATTTAAAAAGTGTTTTTAATTCCTACATAATAATAATATCTTTAAATATCAAAAACTACTATAAACTAACTAAAACACATATGGAAAAATAAAAAGAAAATTAAAACTCAGATTATAAGCAAAGAGTTAATTTTTCTAATTTGGAAAAAATAACTATAAGCCCAGAGGGAAAAAAAATAAATACCCAATGATAAGCAGCCAAATATTACAATTAGAGTTTATCAAAAGAACAGTTAAAATTGCATCAAACATGGTAAAAAAAAAAAAAAACGAAAGAAAAACTGTTCAACCTCACACAAAATAAAATGCATGTAAAATAAAATTATACCAAGAGTAGTGTGTTCATAGTATAAGGTTGGCAAGTTTAAAAAGGAAAGAAAGAAACGAAAAAGGAAAAAGAAAGAAAAAAAGGTTTTACTTAACCAGTATTCCAGCAGGTGAAATAGTGGTTAAGGTGCTGAACTGCCACATGGTTGACTGCAGTTCGAGTCCTAGAACTGGTGCCTTGAATAATGTCAGACTCATATGTGTGCGTGCTTAAAATCCCAAGAGGATAATGGAGAAGAAGGGATTGTGGCATGGCCATCCCTCCTGGGGGGTGATTTCTCTCTTTCTATCTTGCTGTCTCTCTCTGTCTTTCTAGTGAGGGCATGCACCCTATAGGAAAAACCTCTCAAAAAAAAAAATCTAAATTTTTTAAAATTAAAAAACCAAAGAACATGCTATGTTGCTAAGGCTCCACAGAAAGGTAATCTTTTATGTTATTGGTAGAAGTATGTGTTCATAATTACTGTGGGTCACAATATGAAAATATACATAAAAATTAAATGCATAAAACTTCCTAGGTAGCAAATTAGTTCTGTGAACTTAGCTAAACTTCTCTTCCAACATGTGTGAAATTATATGTAAACATAAGGATATTTATTGCATTGCATTTGTATGGAGAGAAGATTGACTAAAAACAAATAAGTAGTAAAAAAGAAGGATGCTCTGGGATGGATAGTATCTACTGTCAGGGCTTACATAAACCCATAGCAATCAAGACAATGTGGTATTAATGAATGACCAGACACAAAGACAAAGGTAGCAGAAGTGAGGACTCAGAAGCAGACCCACACACCTCTGTACACACTCTAAAAACATGTAATTTTCTTTGCCAATAAATAATACCTTGATAAAGTTGGAAAAAAGAAATTGAACCAAATGTGAAAGATCAGAAAAGATAAATCTATAGAAAAACAACTAAAGATAATAGTCAGAAGATGACTCAAAACAATTAGTAAACCATTAAGAAAAAAAGGAGCACTAAAATTTGCCTAGTTGTTGACAAAAATATGCATTCTGAAACAGAAGCAGCAGTTCAATAACAGAAAAATAAATGTCTAAAGAAACAAACTTTATAGAATAATTAGAAATGGGAACACAGAATAAAAATATAATATTCTCAGAAGAAATTAGAGGACAATTGATTTTTACAGTAAGATAATATATCTTGTAATTTACATTTCTAGTTGTATTAAATAATGCATTAGGATATTGGGAAAAAAAAACACTAAAAAAAATTAACCCAAGGCCAATGTAAAGGTGGCAGTTATTCAAAACATTGGTATAAAAAACTTCTTGCTTAGATTTTATGGTAGGCAATAGCCGATTAGTTTCCTTAGAGCCAAAGCAAAAAACAAATATAATTACTTACATGAATTATAGGGTTCACAAAACCTAAAATTAAACAATATTTAAATGATGCTGAGAGAAAATTTCCTAAGGGTTTTCACAAAGAGGATATGCTCATCCTCATTCATTCCATTTTTGTTAATAGATTTGTTAACTGGAAGAATTACTATTATTTCTGTCCATGACAAGTATAATAATTTTTCATAAAGTTTTACATTTTATTGGGTCGTCAGAAAAGTCATGATGCATTTTTACTTAGAAAAATGACCCAATGTTTTCTTTGCCAGGTAGACTAGTGAGTTTGAAGGTTAAAGGTTGATCAAAGAGAGGTCTTAGTTGACTCTGCAAAAATACATTTAAAAATTTTTTTAAAGAATTATTTAATTTGATTTATTCATTCATTTATTTTAATTTGACCAGAGAGAGACACAGATAGAGAGAGAGGAAAAGTGAGAAAACAAGCCACCAGGTCCAGGACTTGAACTGTGGTCGGCTATGTGGGAGTGTCCAGCACCTTAACCACCACACCACCTGCTGGTCCTCATATAAAAATATTTTTAAATGAATGTTTCAGAGGTGCACAAAAGGTGATTCCTGGGTAATAGGAGTTCGGAAAGAAATTCAAGACAACCATGCTTCCATTTTTATCAAAAAAGATTTTTCTACTTTCTTTCATTGACAGGAGAGTGACCTAGAAAGAGATTATGGGTATGATAAGAAAACATTCACTATTTTAAAACTGGTAGAGAGAGCAAAATATAATTACTGTTTCATGTCTATTTTGTTTGTATCTACTTAAATACACCAGCACATATTTGACTACTGAATTCAGCATAATGGTATTAGGATATGACAATAATGTGTAATCATATTTCCTGAAAAGTATTACTACAAGATAGAAGAACTTTATTTGATTTTACTGTGTGTTCCTTTTGTATTGTATTTCTAACAAATCAGGATGTGATAAATTATTTAGCAAGAGTTTGCAAACTAATCCTGCAAATCCTGTAAAAAAAGAAATTCTAATTCCAATAACAGTATTTTTTGACAAATGACTTCTGCTTATAGGATTTATCAACTTAATATAGAAGGGACTTGCAGAAGCAGAATGGTTGACCTCTTTGGTACTAGGTCTTGCCTTTGCATGCCAAGAGGAAAAAGGCAGAAAACATATCAGATTTGAGACGAGACTGGGAAAATATTATGTTTGTGCTAAGTTGACAGCATAGGGATCAAAAAAATAAATAAATAAAACCATCAATAAAGACATACCAAGTTTGCTTTTATACTCGATCATGGAAATTATTTGTTTCTGCGAAGGAAAGAAAAAAGCACCATTAGAGTTAACTGAGCATATTAAACTATAAACCACAAAGCGACTCCTCACGTCATAAACTGAGTTCCAAAAGGCTGCGGTCAGTTTGAATTTAGAGGCCACATAGCACTGCTATGCATTAGTCAGACTGTGGAACCGTTTGGTTGAACATGGTCCAGCCATGAAGTTATATAGAGTAGTTCCTTTCTTGACCAGCACTCTCAGATTTAAGGGTGGTCAAGTTGCAAAAAGTTTATGTACTTTAAAATCCTTCAACCGCTAGCTCTCTACAGCACATGAGATTGATTATGTGATTAAAAGCATCCACTAAAACTTCATTGACATATAATAGGACAAAATTTTCAAGCCAGCCCAGGACACTGCTTGAAAGGATCAGTCATTGTAACCCTCCACAATCCATAAAGACTATACAGAGCACAGAGGAAGATGGTAAATGTCGCTGTGAGGGTACTTGAAAAAATAAGTCCAGAGTGTATGGGAATTTTTTCTGGAAAGGTTTTTGCTACAGGACGAGTGTGCTCGCCATAAGGACAAAGAGAGACAGAGAGACAGAAAGCAAGATATCACCCCCCGGGGGGATGGCCACACCGCAATCCCATTTCCTCCATTCTCCTCTCGGGATCTTGGGCACACACGTACACGCACCCCGCGTGAGTTTAAGCCACCGGGTCTGGGACTCAAACGGTGGTCGACTACATGGGAGTCCAGCGACATAGCCATTACGCTAACTGCTGGTCCTAAGTCTATGAGAATTAAAGAGAAAAAAATCTCAGGATTCGTCAGCAAATAATCAGATTAAAAAAAAAAGTGTAATATGATATTTAAGAGACATACTAACTGTTGGTAATGTAGTCTTATTTTATGGTTGATGATTTGAATTATGGATCAAGTAAACAAACTAAGTGGGGAAAGAAAAAGACTGTGAAGTAGAAATAATAGCTAGGTATCTTATAATACTATAAAAATACTGTAGATGTTTATGTGTGATAAATGACAGGAATTTATAAATATATCTTATCTTTTAAAGATCTACATTGATGTATTTATAGTTTTAGGGTCCAAAATAATCAAAGAGACAATGATATATGAAATAGCTCTGAGCTGGGAATTTTTGAAGGTAGATATTTAGTCCGCAGTTTATTATACTATTCTCTTTTTTATATACACAAAAAAGGAAAATTTTCTTTTAAAAAATTGAGCAAATAAAACCAAGCAAACAGAAAACAACAAAATCAATAGTGCCTTTTCTTGATAATGCAACAGGAAATACAACATCAGTAAGAGAGAAATCAGCCTTAGAATGGAGACTCATGAAAGACACTTCAAGAGGATAATATTTTACATAGAACTAAAAACTCAACACAAAACCCATAGAACTATTCAGGTAATGTATGGTGGAGAAAAGTATCTAAGTCAGGATAACAATGCATGTGAAGAGCCTTAAGTTGGAGAGAATGTAGGTAATTAAATTTATATAACTTTCTCCCCTTCACTGTGCATTCCTGAAGCACAGTAAAGGAGACAGAGCTACTAATGAGTCCATATGCATAGATATGAAAGAATCACATGGGTTTCTGTGCCTTTATTAAATATTATGGACATTCTTATGAAAAACAAGAAATACATTTTAATGACAGAAACATGATTAAATACAAGTTATTAAAATAATATTTTAGGCATTTTAGGGTCAGTACCATAATGTAGTGGTTAAACCCTATGCATAGAAAGCCAGAGCTTATATGGCCAACTGTATGCCAAATCCCAGCCCCAGTGGTTGAAAAACAAGCTCTGTGTGTGTGTGTGTGTGTGTGTGTGTGTGTGTGTGTGTGTAGGGGGTGAGGGGTGGGTGTCCAAATCCTGAGGGGACTGAAAAATAGAGAAAAAAGGATTGTGGAGTGACCATCCCAATTTAGAATGTGCTTTCTCTCTCTGGAAAGAGCAATTGTCCCTTTGAAATTAAAAAGGGAAAGGCAAACAGTACTTTTTAGCCTTTGATGAATAGAGAATGACAAAAACAGAGATAGCAAGGAGTACGTGGCCAGAGTAAGAGTTAGAGTGTGATGACAATGGCAGCAAAGACCAGAGCCATTGTATTAGAGTCCGATGACAATGGCAGCAAAGACCAGAATGAGTGTCGCGTTCCTATAGAGAAATACATAAAGTCAACAAGTGCTTAAATAAACAAATAATGACTCGGTGGTATCCTTTAGAGTCCGATGACAATGGCAGCAAAGACCAGAATGAGTGTCGCGTTCCTATAGAGAAATACATAAAGTCAACAAGTGCTTAAATAAACAAATAATGACTCGGTGGTATCCTTGATTGGATGTAAGGGAGAGAGAAAGAGAAAGAAGACAGAGAACTCTCCTGAGCTTCTAGGCAGTAAATGAAGACAGTACAACTGAATGATGCTGCCATTTAACAAAATATGCACAAGAACCAACTGAAGATAATCAACTTGTATTTATTTTTAGCTGCTTAGTAGCATCAACATAGGCATAACATAGAATTCATTTTATATTGACAATGTGGAGCTCAGAAGATGGATCTTATCTGTCTCTCTGGTGAACCCATGCATTCTATAGCAAAAACAAATCTCTTATCTGGCAAAATAAGTGCAGAAGTCTCATAAGATAAGATCCTCTAGAAGAAATAGAGGAGCAAAAGAGGACTTAGGCCAAGAAGGCCCAGTGGCTGGGTTCTCAGGGGATACCATCTGCTTCCTCGTAGGATGTATTAGGGTTAGAGCAGTCACCCAGTACTCACCTACAACAGCTGGAAAATGTTGGTGAAAGTACAAATCAAGCAGGATCCATGGCCTGGTGGTGAGGCACTGGATCCCTCATGGCTGACTGTGCAATTTGAGTCCTGGACCCAGTAGCTTGAGAAACCCATCAGGCATGTGTGTGCGTGCCCAAATTCCCTAAAGGAGGAAGAAACAGAAGAGAAGGGGCTTTCCTCACCAGTGATATTTTCTCCTTTCCTCTCTCTCTATCTGTCTTTCTCATGAATCCACATGCACTCTAAAAACACACACACACACTCACACACACACACACACACACACACACACACAGAGTTTTGCCATAGGGCACATACACTCACTGAAGAAAGAGAGATAGCCCCCAGAGGGGACTGTCACACCACAGTCTCTTCTCTTTTCTTGTCCTGTAATTTTGGGCTTGCATACACATGTGCCCAGCGTGATTTTTCTGTTCCCATTTTTTTTTTCTTTTGAGAGATTTTTATTTTCCTATATAGCACATGCCCTTGCTAGGGAGACAAAGAGAGAGACAGAAACCATGAAAGCAGCCAACCCCCTGCCCCTAGGATGGCCGCTCTGCAATCCCTTCTCATCCATTCTCCTCTGAGGATTTTGGGCACACACACGCTTCTGGTGTGAGTTTCAAGCTGGGACTCAAACTGCAGTCAACTGTGTGGCAGTCCAGCACCTTAACCATTATACCACCTGCCGACTCCACAAAAGAAATGTTTTTTTATAAATCATATTTATTTACTAACATAATTTATGGCTTACATATAATTGTTGTACATCTTTGTGGGGTATGGTATCCTTTTTGTAAAGCGTGTAAACAATGTGTAATAATCAAATCAAGTTTATAAATATATTCCCCATCTTCAACACTGAATATTACATTATCTTGTGTGCATTCTGTATTTGTTCTGCTAGTTGGTTTTGGAGGTATTTATTAAAATTTCAGTGACATATGCTGTCGTGGTACACTGTTCCTTAACCTTTTTCACTTCCTTACAGGCATTCTGTGTCTGTCAATCATTTTCTCCTAAAATAATCGACTCTTCCCTCTCCCACTCTCTCTCCTCTGAAGCTTCTAGAATTTGTCGTTATGCTCTCTATTTCTCTGCTACAGAGTCCCTTAACAAGAACTAAAAGTAAGGATACTTGATACATGATAAGCAGGGAGATACAGTACTTTTCTTTCATAGCCAGGCTTATTTAACTTAGTGTCATATCTTTTAGGCTTACCCACTTGCTCATCAAATGGCAGGATATTGTTCTTCTTTATGGCGGAGTGGTATTCCATAGTATACAAGTGCCACTTTTTCTTTATCTATCATTAGTTCTTCGGCACTGAGATTAATTCCATGCCTTAACTACTGTGAATGATGCTATGATAAAGATAGATGTGGGGACCAGCAGTTGTTGTAATGGCTATGTCACTGGACTCCCGTGTAGTCGACAGTGGTTCGAGTCCTGGACCGGGTGACTTAAACTCACACTGGGTGTGTGTGTGTGCATGACCAACATCCCAAGAGGAGAATGAAGGAGAAGGGATTGCGGTGTGGCTAACCCCCTTGGGGGGGGGGCGATTTCTCGCTTTCTGTCTCTCTTTCTCTGCTTTTCTGGTGAGCGCATGCTCCCTATAGCAAAAATCTCTCCTAAATAAATAAATAAAAATAAAGATAGGTGTGCAAATTCTCTCTGACATAGAAATTTTCTGTCATTTGGATTTATATCTAAAAGTGAGGTTACTGGGTCAAAGGATAGCTTTAGCTTTAGACTTTTTGATCAGTCTTCCTATTGCTGTCTATACTTTGTGTACTACTTCACATTCCCACCAACAGCATGCCAGGGGTCATCTTCCTCTCCAGCCTCTCCAGCATTTCTTACTCTTTTCTTTTTTGTTTTTAGTTTTGGATAGCTACTCGGACTGCAATTAGGTGATACCTCATTGTGATCTTGAGTTGCATTTCTCTTATGGTTGGTGATGTTGAACAGTTTTTCATACTTTTTTTGATCATTTGGATCAAAAAAATCCCTTCCCTGGGATTCTGGGCACCCACCCACACACACAATGTGAGTTTTAAGCTATTGGGTCCAGAACTCAAACCGCTGTCGACCATGTAGGAGTACAGTGATGTAACCATTATACCATCTGCTGGTCCCTTGATTCTCTACTTTTTAAAAACTGGATTTTTTTTTTTTTGCAGGTAAGTTGTTTTAGTTTCTTACAAATTCTCGTTATTAATCTCTTGTCAGAAGTATTGTTTACAAATATATTCTTTCAATTGTTATAATAAATTTCTAAACTTCTTGATGTCTTCATTGTTTCAGAAATAGAACCATGCTATTTAGTTTCTATGTGTGTGTATATTTTTGTCAGTTTTTTTGTTGTTAATTTTTAATTTCATTTCACAACAGTCAAAAAAATATGAGGTATGATTTCTGTTCTTTTAAAAATCTAGAGGTTTTTTTTTTTCTCTGTTACATGATTAATCCAAGGGAATGTTTCATATGAAGTTGAAAAGAATGTGTATTATGTGGTTGTTGGATGAAATATTCCATAAATGTCTGTCAGATAAATTTGTGTTATGGTATAATATATTTCCAGTATCTTTGTGTTTATTATTTGCTTAGATGACCCATTGGTAGCAATGTGGCATTAAAAATCCCAACAATTATTGTGTCAAATTTAGCTCTGTCTTTAATTTTAGAATTCTTTGTTTTTTATATTCAGGTGCTCTCATGTTGGGCTTGTATATATTTGTAATTGTATTTTCTCGGTGGAATAATTTAATACTACATAATAATCCTTGTCTGTTATTTCAGCTTCAAGTCTATTTTATCTCATATTAGAATGCATTTCTCCTTTCTTTTGTTTCCATTTGAATGGAATGACTTTTTCCAACATTTCACACTCAAACAGTATGTAATAATTGATGAGGTAAGTTTCTTGTAAGCAGTGTGTAAAAGGTTCCTGTTTTTTAATCCATTTAAACAGTCTATATCTTTCGATTGGGACATTTAATTCCTTTGTATTCAAGGTTATTATTGAATATAACCTTCGTATTGAGATATATATGTATATGTGTGTGTGTGTGTATATATACACACACATGCATATATAAATATATATTTAAATTGGCCATTTTGTTGCTTTGTATTTATTTCATTTTTTTCCCTTAGGACACATGCTCTCGCCTGAGAGCGAGCGAGACAGACACAGTGAGAAGAAATGTTATAAATCACCCCCTCAGTGGGGAGATCCATTCTACAATCCCTACTCTTCCACTCTCCTGGTATCTTGAGTATGTATGCACATGTGTGTGGCATGATTTTCAAGCCACCGGGTCCAGGACTTGAACTGCGGCCAGTCATTTAGGAGTCCAGCAACATAACTGCTACGCCATCTAGTGATCCCACCTTATTTTCCTTTTCTCTGTTATTATTTATCTTTGTCATTTGGAGGTTTTTCCATACTGGTAAGGATGAATTCATTCTGCTTTTGTTTTTCTTTGTTTTATTATTCTACTGGTGAGTAGAACTACCTTCTCATGTTTTCGTGAGATAATTTTCTTTTTGTTTTCAGATGTAGAACTCCCTTAAATATCCCGTACAGAGCTAGTATAATAATGGTAAAGTCTTTCGGGCTTTGTTTGTCTAGAAATTATTTTATTTTTACTTCTATTTTTCTTTTGTTGAGAAATTTGTTTTTGCTATAGAGTGTGTGCACTCAGCAGAGAGACAGAGAGACAGAAAGCAAGAAATCATCCTTGGGGGTTTGGGGGGGGTGGATGGCCATGCTGCAATCCCTCCTTCTCCATTCTCTTCTCTGGATTTTGGACATACATGCAAAGTGTGAGTTTTAAGCTATTGGGTCTGGGACTTGAACTGCAGCCGACTACATGGGAGCCTAGCAGTATAACCATTACTCCATCTGCTTGTCCCATCTCCTTCTATTTTAAAGGATAGTTTTTGCCAAATATAGTATTCCTGGCCAAATGTGCTTTTCTTTCAGAATTTTAATTATGGTATTCCATTTCTTTCTGGTTTGTAAGATTTTTACAATCAGATTAATCTCATGGACAACCTTTATATATAAGTTGACACTTATCTCTAGACATTTTTAGTGTTTTATTTTTGTTTTTGACTTTTGAAAATTTGACAATAATATGCTGTAAAGAAGATTTTTAAAAATATCACATCTTTTTTGGCATCTTTTGAATTTCCTGACCCTGCATGTCTGTATAACTCCCTAGATTTGGGAAGTTTGGGGTAAGTAATATTTCATAAATAGATTTTCTATGACTTCTAATTTCTTCTGGAATACCCATTATGTGGATATTTGATCAATTAATATCCCACAATTTCTGAAGATTATCTTCATTTTTTATATTTTTTCTTTTCAGGATATGGGTTATTTCAGATGTCATGTCTTCAAATTCAGAGATTCTTGTGTATTATCTAATGGGTTGTTGATATTTACCAAGTTTAAATTTCCTGTATTGAATTCTTCAACTCCACAATTTCTGTTTGTCTATTTTTTAGTCAAAAGTCTCATTCACGGCATGAATTGCTTGCCTAATATCCTGTAATTGTTTGCCTGTATTTTCTTATGTCTCATTGAGTTTTATTGTAATCACAATTCTAATTTCTTTTATTTTTTAAAGAATTATTAATTTAATTTTATGTATTCATTCATTTTATTTTTTAATTTGACCAGAAAGACACAGAGAGAGAGAGAGAGTGAGAGAGGGAAAGTGAGAAAGCAAGCCACCAGGTCCGAGACTTATGTATGTCATTTATTTTGTCAGTCGTAAGTGAGGAACTAGTGTACTTCTTTGGAGGTGAGATACTGTATCTATACCCCCATCACCACCATGTATTTCTTATTTTACTGCATTGCAATAAGGGCTTCGGACTGAAAACACACTTTTTCCTGAGGCTGTGGACAGGTGTTTGGGCTTTGATACTGCTCGAGTTCAATAAGGAAGTCTCTATATTATCAGAATCACCAGTAGTGATAATGAGAACACTCAGGCCTGTGTTTTCAGGCTCTGAGTGAGATTAGAATTATATACTTGTGAAAAAAAAATATATATAATCGTGCTATCCCATAGAGGGAATAGATTCACTCATAACAATGTCAGCCACTTTTCTGTGGAATGGTTTTGAGGGAATTCAGTTCCTTTGCACGGCATGGTGAGTCCCCTCCAGGTGAGGTAACTACATTGACGTTTCAGCTGAGAATTAGTAAAGTCCTCTGTCTTGAATGAGTTGCACTCAAGAGAAATGAGGTACTTATTGAGGATTTATGTCTCAGGAGTTGCTTAGATGCTTAGTTTTACTAATTGTGTGCCTTCCCTGTGGTTGAACAAAGAGCCTACAGTTCTATGCTTCCACTGTGTGTGCATCTCTGTACTGGTGGAGTCTCTCCTAAGACATGGTTCTCTGGCTGGTGGAAGTGCCTGTAGCCTGCACTTCTCAGTTTTCTCCTCATTGAGGAGCAGGGGTTATCTCCAGTATCCCTTTGCCAGTTGCTCCAACCCTGCCCTCTGTGCAAGTACTCCTATAAGAGCCTGAGAAGAAGCCATATTGCTTGCAGCTATAGGGGGAAATACAGTCGGTTTTCAAGTCTTAAGTCTGGATGAGAGGGATCATAGATCTCCTAATCTCTGAGGACAAAGTTGAAATATTGATCGTCCAGTTCCCTCAGTCTCTGCTGGTAGAGGCAACTGTACTCGAATGCCCCCATTTTGTATGGCGGTGGGGGTGACCAGAATCCTTGGTCTTTCATGGGAAAAGTGACTTTAATCACTGGATGCTTGGGGTGGGGAGTCCAGGGTCCTCTCTGATGTAGTAGATCTGCCACAAGAGGACCATGAGCTGTCCACCCCTAGGAGGACATGAGCTCTGTTCACTTTCCCTTTGTCATACTAAGGTATGAGACGGAAGTAGGGAACTAAGGGAATATTTAACTTATTTTCTCCCCTGTGAATGGAGATCCAGAGCCAGTTCAGAAAATTGACTTTTATTGTGTCTCTCTCTATCACCTATCACAATGCCCCAGAAGCATCGTGTTGTTCTCCTTGTGAAATCTACAACTCTCCCCTCATTTCTCTCCTCAAAGGGTAGTCATTTATTCAACTTTCTAATCTTCCTTTTTGGAGAGAAGCCATATTGCATGTCTCTACTTAGCCACTTTACACTTCTGTAGTCTACAAATCATATTTTAAAGAAGCATAGCACTACATAAGCAATAATAAGCAAACAAATTTATATTACAGAGGAAAGGACACTCACAAAAAGTAAGTGGCCTATAATAGGCCATAATATCTACTGGGGCCTCTGCAGGGTTTGGCTAAGAACCAAGTATCAAATTTTGGTCCACATAATTTTAATATAATGTGAAAAGAGAACGAAAATTTAAAGCCTTGAGAGACATATGGGCATGAGGTAACAAATTAAAAACTTGTGGAGACTTAAGTGAGCAGTTTTCCCACAGGGCATTCCCTGGGTTCTGTGCCTATGTTCAAGTACACTGGAGGATTACGAAGAATCTTGAAAATTTTTTTTTTTCTTATCATCTCTCACTGCTTTATAAGTAAAGATTATCTGGAGAAGGCAAGCTGCCTCAAGCATAAATATTATCTCTCCGTCAAAACTTTTACCATGTTTGAAGCTTCAAAGTATGAGCTAAAGAGCAAAGTTCAAAACTTAAAAAGGGCATAAACAAATATTATTCATTCTTTTGGGGGTTGAAGAAATAGAAACATGCCAGGGTTTAAATGAAAAGCCAAGGTAGTCCCTGCATAAGGAAGAGTCACAAAACAAAATTGAACTGTCCTATATAAAAACCATCAACCGTCTCTGATTCAACAGAATTCCCATATTGATTTAGGGTTGCAACTCTTCAGTCACGTCTAATCCTGAAAAATAATATACATAAAGTATGAAGTGTACTGGACACATTAAAGAATATTTGACTAGCAGAAAAAGTGATTATGATTTAAGGATAGGTCAATAAAAAATAACAAAATTGAAGCATAGAAAGATGATAAAAAGTTAAAACAAAACAGAATGTAAGAGACATATAGGTTATGTGAATAAAAGCAATCTCTCTTTACATTTTATGTGTGTGTGTGTGTGTGTAAATATATATAATATGATATAATGCATATAATGTATAATGTGTTTATATAATGTGTATATGATATATAATGTAATGTATATCATATTATATATTATGTAATATAATGTATATTATATGTAATATATATTGTGTTGACCACATGATCCTTATAGCAAATATATACATTATATGACATATATTATTATAGGTTACTATGCTATAGATGTTATATATATGCAAATATAATGATGTATATGTTATATATGTATATCATGATATATATAATATAAAATATATCATGAAGATACATATTATATAATATATATGTTTGTTGTAGGGTTCATGTGCTCAATACAGTATATAGATTAATATTATGTATAATATGATATATAAAATAATATGTGTTAAATATAATAATTCTTTATTAGAATGATATATTTATTATGATTTTATGTTATATAGTATACATATTATGTTATATAATACATAAATTATATATATTATGCATATTTATATATAATATATGAGTTATAGTGGCCAGCAGGTGGTGTGATAGTTAAGGGCATTGGACGCCCACATGGCTGACTTGGTTGGAGTTCCAGACTTAGTAGCTTCCTTTCTCACATTCCCTCTCTCTTTCTGTCCCTCTCTGGTCAAATTAAAATTAATTAATTAATTAATTAAGTCAAATAAAAAATTACTTAAAATATGTACTTCATATATATAACATATTATATATATTATATTAAATATAAATATAGCATATATAAAGATAATATATATTATATTCAATATACTTTATGTTCTTATCATCTTTCACTGCTTTATAAGAAAGATTTTCTGGAGGAGGCAACCTGCTTCAAACATAAATCTTACGGGACCAGCAGTTAGCGTAATGGCTATGTCGCTGCACTCCCACATAGTCGACCGTGGTTCGAGTCCCGGACCAGGTAGCTTAAACTCACGCCGCGCACATGTGCGTACATGCCCAAGATCCCGAGAGGAGGATGGAGGAGAACGGATTGCGGCGTGACTATCCCCCCTGGGGGGTGATTTCTCGCTTTCTGTCTCTCTATCTCTCTCTGTCTGTCTGGCGAGCGCACGCGCCCTATAGCAAACTCTCCCCCCAAAAAATATATATATAAATCTTATGTCTCCATAAAAATATTTGTAATTTTTGAACTTTCAAAGTATGGGCAAAGGAGCCAAGTTCAAAACATCAGATCAGAAATAGTATAAATGAATGTTCTTCATTCTTTTGGGGGTTGAATTTAATATATGTTATATAGAACATAATATAACAAAAATTATTATTTTATGTATTTAATCAAACATTTTATCATATGATATAATAATAAAATAGTAATTGATCTTAAATGTAATATGTCATATATTATCAGGATATATGATATATTATTAGGATATATGTTATATAGTAGATATATTAGAATATTTGACATAAAATTTGTATAATACTCACATCAGAAAAATTATATA
>NW_006204113.1:7950337-7953506 GCF_000334495.1 Tupaia belangeri chinensis
TGATAATTATATGTGATATATAAGATAATTTTTTATATATGATAAATATATAATATAAAACATTCATATGCATTTGCAATAGTGTGCATGTGCTCGCTAGAGAGAGAGAAAAGAGGAAAGTGAGAAATCCTCCCCCAGAGTTGTGTCCATTCCACTATCCCTTCATCATTCTCCTATCAGGGTTTAGCACACGTATACATACGCTTGGCATGATTTTCAACTTACTGCATCCAGGACTCCAACTTGCAATTGGCCATGTAAGTTCCAATATCTTAACTTTCACAGTACCTGATGACCCCATCATTGTATATTTTATAAACCTTGAAGATATTTAGTGTTATTTCGAAATGTTTAATTCCAAGTAAATTATATATAAGATAAAATGATCAATTTCTTTAAAATTATCAATACATTCATAAATATAATTTACCAAAATTGAAACAAGGAGAAATATAAAATAAAAAATCTTATATCTGATTAATAAATTTATTAATTAAAAATAAATCTTCCTTACACAGAAATTCTAGCTCCAGATCAATTCATTGTTAAATTTTTTCCCAAACATCACAGGAATTTCTACTTTTTGAGTTAATGAAAAACACAAAAAGTGTTCCCAGCCTTTTTTTATGAGACCAGCACTATAACCTTATGAAACCTTGACAAAATTCTCAACATAATAATTATAACCAAATCTAGTGATATGTAGAGAGGATAAGGCACTAAGACCAAGTGTATTTTATACCAGGAAATCAAGGTTATCTTACCACTTGAAAATCATCTATGTAATTTTTCCCATTAATAGAATAATGAGTAATAAGATAGTCATGATAAATACAGAGAGAATATTTTTAAAAATTCAACAGATATTTATGCAAAACTCTTAGGGAAATTAGAAGGACCCTTTCTTATTTTGAAACATGCTATCTGCAGAAAGCCTAGAGCAAACATTATACTCAGTGGTAAAGTTTCAGAAATGTCCAACTGAAGTTCATGAGCAAATTAAGGATATCTTCTATTTTACTTCACTTTAGCATTGTACTAGAGGCACTGCTACTGCAGTATGGCAAAGAAAAAAAAATGATTTTTAAAGATGGAAATAAAGTAAAAATTTAGAGGAAGTAAAAAGCATGTTTATATATGTAGAAAACATTTCTGAGCTTGCTCCTGATCTTCTGCACTCCACCAAATCTGAACTCTATGTGACTTATCACCGTCTCAGTATAAAAGTTCAGCATTGAAAAGTCAATTGTATCCTTGTATGTTGGCAATAAATAACAAGAAAATAATACGCACTATAGCACAGAAAGTCAAAGTTGTAGAAATAAAAACAGTAAACAACGTGCAAGAACTCTACATGGAAAACTGCAGAGTATTGCTGAGGGAAATTGAAATGACAAATATATGGTAGGCATATCGTGATCGTTATTGGAACACTGTGTTGACAAGATAGCAAGGCTCTTCAAACTGATCTATAAATCCCATGCTGCCCTAATGAAAGTCCCAACAGGTTTTTGTGTGGTTTTAATTTTATTGAAAATTACACACTGATTTTAAATAAATTCAGGTAAAAAAGCACCTAAGATAGCCTAGTCCATTTTGAAAAAGTTCTCCCAACACCAGATAACAAGACATATTATGAATATATAGTAATTTAGACTGTCAAATTGGCATAACGATGCAAAATGATAAATTAGTAGAACTGAAAATAAAATCAAAATATGCATGTGTGCCCAAAATCCCGAGAGGAGAGTGGAGGAGAGGGATTTCAGCATGGCAGGTGATAGGTCATTTTTCTTTCTCTCTCTCTGTATCTCTCTCTGGTGAGTGCATGCTTCCTATTGCAAAACAAACAACAACAACAACAAATCTCATCTGTGATAGTAGAGATCGGGCTAAAACCTCCAAAATTGGCCCTAATGATCACTTGATATGGGAAAAATGTACCTTTGAAATTCATTGGAGCAATGGGTAGTGTTTTTGAAAACATATTACTCTACAATATGGGGATTCTGTACTAAAAACAAAATTTGATCCTTCCCTCATTTCATACAAAAATAATTAATTTGACATAGGTTAGACATCAAACATTGAGTTAATCAATCCATGAGGAGGAAGAAATATCAGACACAGTATGTCTCCATGATACATTAATGTACCATGTACATTGTACATGTAACTACAATTAAGGATTTTAGGATTTTTTTTGTATATCTTACATGCTAAGCTCTATCAAGATAACACATATACAACCTACTTTCTTAAAACTAAAAATTTGTGTTTAAAAATATCAACTACTGGGCCAGCAGGTGACATGGTGGTTAAGGCACTGGACTCACATGTGGGTGATCAAAGTTCTAGGCCCAGATCTTGAGGCTTGAAAATCACATCAGGTGCCTATGTGTGCATGCATGCCTATAAAATACTAAGAAGAAAATGGAAAAGAAGAGACGGCAGTGTGGTCATCCCCTCTGAGGTATGATTTCTCACTTTCCCTTTCTGTCTCTGTCTCTCTCTGGTAGCACATGCACTCTATGGCAAAAACCTAAAATACATAAATGAATAAATCAGGAAGTGTGATAATGTAAGCTGCAAACTAAGAAAAGATCATACACAAAGAAAGATGATGAAAGATTTTTATTTAGAATATATAAGAGAATCCTACAAATCATTAAAAATATTCTGATAGGGACCAGCAGTTGGCATAAGGGTTACATTGCTGGACTCCCATGTAGTTGACCGCAGTTTGAGTCCTGGACCTGGCAGCTTCAAACTCTTGCTGGGCATGTGTGCATGTGTGCCCAAAATCCTGAGAGGAGAATGGAAGAGAAGGGATTGCAGTGTGGCCATCTCTCTGGGAAATGATTTCTTGGTATCTGTCTCTCTTTCTCCAGTGAGCGCACACACCCTATAGCAAAAATCTCCCTCTAAGAAAAATAATAATAAATACAAAATAAAAATAAAAATATTCTGACAAACTACTAAGTAGGTAGACAAAAGACTTGGACAGTATTCAGGAAAATACAAACCCAAATCACAATGCGATCCTTCTAGCTTCCCAACCAGAATGGTTGGAATTAAATGATAAAAAATACTTAGTGAAAACGAGCTGGTGGAGCAACAGAAACTCTTAGATCTGGTGGTTCATAGTATTTGTTAATCATTAAACATC
>NW_006204113.1:7953519-7990231 GCF_000334495.1 Tupaia belangeri chinensis
GTTGAACCAAACCAACTGAAGTGAAACATTCATGTATTCAGTGATCCAATGATCTCATTTCTAAATATGTATCCATAAGAAAGTGGTGCTCATGCTTAAGAAAAGTATACAGGAACCAGCAGTTGGCTTCATGGCTATGTCGCTGGATTCCCATGTAGCTGACCACGTTTCAAGTCCTGGACCTGGTGGCTTAAACTCATACCGGGCGCATGTGCATACGTGCCCAAGATCCTGAGAGGAGAATGGAGGAGAAAGGATTGCGGTATGACCATCTCCCATGGGGGGTGATTTCTCGCTTTCTGTCTCTCTGTCTCTCTCTGTCTTTCTGGTGAATGCACAGGCCCTTTAACAAAAACCTCCCCCCCCCAAAAAAAAAGTATACACAAGAACTCAAGGGAAATGAACACAATAAAAGGCATATGCTATATATTCCTGTGTTTTGTTTATGACAGTGAGAAAGTGAAAATAATATCAATAATAATATAAATCAAATAAATAATAACTCACTTATGTTCACAAAAACTCAATGTAATACATATTTATGTGGCTTATATATGATTTAGCTCCAGTTTATACAAGAAAATATCAAAGGACAAGGAACAAGTTAACTTAACAGCATGGCTTCATTTGTCCTGCTATTAAAGAGGTGATCTGGATTGAAGTTCATTATTTTAAACTTGAACCTAAATGCTTAAAATCAAAAATAATAATACTGAATATTGATAGCCAGGAGACTAATGAATACATTCTTTTATTTAAAAAATATTTTATTTAACTTTATTTATCCATTTATTTATTTATTTTAATTTGACCAGAGAGGGACAACGTGTGAAAAAGTGAGAAAGCAAGCTCCAGGCCCAGGACTCAAACTGCAGTTGTCCATGTGGGAGTCCAGTGACCTTAACCAACACGCCACCTGCCGGCCTCAATGAATACATTCTTGTGTAGTCATACAATGGGGTACTTATACACATATGCAATTTTTATAAAAGCAGAGTTCCTCTTCATGCAATAGGATGAATCTCACAATTACAATTTTGAGGAAAAAACATAACACCAAAACCTTTTAACGATATGATATCATTTACCTGGAGACAAAAAAAAAAAGAAAACATAAACCAGGCCAGCAAGTGGCATGGAGATTAAGGTACTAAAAATCCCATACAGCCAGCTTCACAGTTTGGCTCCCGAACCTGATGGCTTGAGACTCATGCTAGGCATGTGCATGTGTGTGCACAGAATCCCAACAGGAGAGTGGAGGAGAGGGCAATTCAGCATGGCAGGTGATTTCTCACTTTTTCTTTCTCTCTATCCGTGTTTCTCCAGTGAGTGTATATGCTCCACCAGCTCCTCTTCATGAAGAATGGAGGAGAAGGGATTGTGGTGTGGCCTGGGAGTGATTTCTCACTGTCTCTTTCACTCTCTCTCTAACGAGGACATGTGTCTAATGACAAAAAATAGTGTGGTATACACATCCAATGAAATATAAGAAGATATACCTCATGTTAAGTCTCTCTATTGCAGTAAAATAAAACTAAAAATAAAGAGACTGAACATTACTTTAAAGACAAAGAAGACTAGCTGGTGTGTGGTAATTAAGGCAGCTGGATGCCACAAGGCTGACTCCATCGTTTGAGTACTGGCCCCAGCAGCTTGAAAAAATGCTGGGTGAGTTTGCATCCCTGTCCAAAGCCCCAAGAGGAGAATGGATAAGAAGGGATTGCTGTATGTCCATCCCCTCTGGGAAGCACTTTCTCTTTTGCTCTCCTTTCTCTCTCTCTGTCTCTTTCTGGGGAATGCACATGCCTACTAGCAACAACAATAACAAAGAAAACAAATTAGGTTGGGACCCAGAGCATTTACAGGAAGGTTTGTGTCTAAAGAGGTAGGCAGCTCCTGCATTGTAGTGGAAGTGTATAAGATGGGAAGGATGTAAATGTAAGTTAAGAGATAGGAGTGAGAAGCTGGGGACATTTCAACTAGGGTTTTACCAATAGTGACCAGCATTTATGAAGAATCAATGCAAACAATGTCTGTGAATGTGTGCTGTCCCAGAATCCAAGTGGCGTAATATTCCTAGAGCACCATCAGCATCTTGGATGCAGCCAACAGAAAGGCAATGGTTTGACCTCATGGTGTAGAAGAAGCACTTTACAGGGGTAAACTCATTTATGTACACCAGAACTCAATGTAATACATGTTTACGTGTATTATATACGATTTAGCTCCAGTTTATTTGAGAAAATATCGAAGAACAAGGAATAAGTTATCTAAATATCATGCCTTCATTTGTCCTGCTATAAAAGAGGTGACCGGATTTGAGTTCATTATTTTAAACTAGAACCCAAACGCTTAAAATCAAAGACAAATACTCACAGAAAGATGTATGCAATGCTATTCATAACTTTGAGAGAGTCCAACAGCCAGTATCAAAAGTAGCATGAAACAATTTCTCAACAACGTTAAAAGGGACAATGTGAACCTGTTTGACTGATAAATCTACTTAAAGAAAAAAAAAAGCCTGCATAATAATGTTACCAATCCTGCTTCACTTTACCAACAATTTTTAAACTAGCATTATTTACCAAAGGTCATTAAAATCATGTAATCAGCTGGAATTGTTTTTTAGAACTTTTTGATATTATGTAGATGATATGCAACCATATACACAGATAAATCATACACATAGGCACATGTAACAGAAACATGTACATACCGAAAAGCCAGGGAAATCAGAAAGCTCAGTGCAAACCAAAGTAAAGTTTTAGACCTGAGGGAAGTATCCCTGTGACTCTTGGGACTGCAAGAGAAAAACAGAAGAGCTCCAAAAGGGGGCAGAGTGCCTCATTCATGATTCTCTGAGTCTGAGGTTGGCTGGAAGTCGCTTTTAGGTCCCCTTGTGTCATAGATAGCACTTGGGTATTTCCTCCTGGTCATTTTTGTAGTCATTGACCACCAAGTGGAGGAGGTGGAGGCTCAGCTGCAAACAAGATCAAAGGAGGCAAGAGGAGGCAGAAGCAGCAAGAAACAAATGAAAAGATCAAGGATTAAACCGTCCGTTTGTAGAGACTTTATGTTTCTCAAAAAAAGATTAGTGAAATTCTAGTCAACAGAGGTTTGAGAAAAAAATAAAAGATCTAGTGATTGAAAAGTTCTCATGGGAGAAATAGAATCCAGTGGAGAGAACAGGTAGGCTTCAAGGGAGAACTATTTTTAATAAATCAGTTTATATTTACCTGATTATATAAGTTTTAACTTTTCCTTTCCCTTTACAGGAGTAAAGACTAAATACATACACACACATACGCAGAGAATTTTTTCTATCATTCTCTGAATATAAAACAAATATTTAAATCAAAGTATTTCAGATATATTACTCAAGGCATGAATACTATTTGAATTCATCTTTACTAAACACCCAAAATAAAAATAAATAAAATAAGTCAATAAAATAAGACCCAGATTACTCCCGAAGAGTGGATAAAAGAAAGAAAATCCTAAATGTTTACTTGTATTACCATCTGCCTGTATTTTAGGTATCTCAACTTTGGTTAGCCATCTCCACAAAAATGCCCAGACGCTACCCGATTTGTTCCTGGCAAATGGAAAGTAAAAAGACAAAGTTGCCTATGAGAGGGAAATAAATTACGAACAAAGTTTTTCTCATTCAAAATATCCATCATCGGGACCAGCAGGTGGCGTGGTGGTTAAGGTGCTGGACACTCCCACATGGCCGACCACGGTTCAAGTCTTGGATCTGGTGGCTTCCTTTCTCACTTTCCCTCTCTCTCTTTCCTCCTCTGTGTCTCTCTCTGGTCAAATTAAAATAAATGAGTGAATAAATAAAATTAAATAAATAATTATTTTTTAAAAAATCCATCATCTGCACATTGATATTTAGACTATCCAAAGTTGTATTTATTCCATCAGTGACCTATTTAAGCTTCTTCATGAAAAGAGCTGAAGGTAATTTTCCAGCTTTCAAATATATTTTTACCTTTAAGCAAGAGGCATTTCTACAAACAGCATAGAAGACGATCCACAAAATTTACTATCAGACAGACTAAGATACCCCATGGGCATGTGGAGACATGAGTGCCTCTCTGTGATACTCGTGGACACTTCTCCAATTTGGGCTTTCCTAGAACTCACAAGGCAGCAGAAGGCTGAGATGATAAGAGCCTTTGTGGATGGGATTCCTTACTAAAACATACTCTCTGAGAACTTGACACATTTGGAACAATGTATATTGCTTAAAAATGTTATGTGTTCTGAGTTCTCAGCCCCTTTTGATTTTCCTAGTTAGCTACTAGGTGTGACACAAAAATCATATCCCTCAGCAGAAGACACTAAGATAAAGCTGTTATCACTTGGTCACAAGTCATCAAACAAGGCATAAAACAAGAGGAAAGGGAACTCCTCTTTGCAAACCAGTGATATGGACTGAGACAAAATAAAACAGAGACCTTTTCAGGGAGGAAGGGAGCAAACTGTGAGCATTTACAGTGAGATGCCCCACAGTCGCTACACCCAGGACCAGTCCACACAAACCCTTCTCTCCTCTCTGTCAATTCAGAAAGGAAAAAAGACACAGTGATTCTTACTATTTGCTCAACCAGATCCATGGAAGAGAGACCTGGAGTCTGACTGATAAATTCTTTCCTGGCTTGTCAGGTCCTTATTCCTCTTTACTACTGCTTCTAGGAGAACAAAAAATTGCTTGGATTTATTATGTTCATGGTGCCACATTTTAGGGGTAAAGACATTATCTTTTCCACTTTGAAGGTTCTCTGAAAATCAGTGACAATAGGCATATTAATAACAAAAAAGACATGCAGATTTTATTTTGACATACACATGTGGACATGGGAGCCATAGAAAACATAAACTAAAAGAGGAGATAGATGCTTGAGGCTTGTATTTCCTCCTTCATTAAGTGTGAGGAAAGTATGAGAATGAATGCGCCCAGTGATTAGTAAATGATTTTTTTTTGGAGTTGGAAGGGACCAACAAGGTGGGAGGAAAGGAAAACTATACAGGAATAAAAATTTGCCTTTTGATACAGGTAAAAAATTATTAGGTCATCTCTCTGAATTGCCCTGACAATGGATGAAAAGTCTGACCATGACTCCAGGGGTTAATCAGTCCTGGTTATTTGATGAGATTCCTAGGGATGGCTTTAAGACAATTACGCATCTACTGGAAATAAGTTTCATTGGTCAGATAGGTACACCGAAGGATATCCCTCTGTTGCAGAGAGGAAGAAGGGGACAAGCCAAGATTACAGGACCTTGATTCTGAGGTCACTATTAAGACCTCTCTGTGTGTCCAAGCCCGAGTCTTTGATTTATCATTCCCTGAGTCACACACACACACACAAACTTCCATACATGTGTGTGCACATGTATATTATATTATATGTATGAATACATAGTAATAGAAAAGATCACAAAATTTCTTTGCACGTCAAACATTCAGGATTAGGATCTTTAAATATACTTGATTATAAACAATGATTCTGGGACCAGAAAATGGTGTAATGGTTATGTCACTGAACTCCCATGTTATTGACTGTGGTTTGAATCCCAGATCTGGTGACTTAAACTTACACCAGGCACATGTGCTCAAAATCCTGAGAGGAAAATGGAGAAGAAGGGATTGTGGCATGGCTATCCCCCCAGAGGGTGATTTCTCACTTTCTGTCTCTGTGTCTCTCTCTGTCTCTCTGGTGAGTATATGCACCCTATAGCAAAAAATATCTTTCTCTGGGAAAAAAAAAAGCAAAAATCAGGAAGAGAAATCAGATACTATGACTGATCTAAACATCATTATTCATTTTATATATTATTTCAGTACAAATTAATAAATTTGGGACTCATATATTTATCTATTAGGTGGGCTTTATATCATAATAAAATTACCTTTATCTCTAAAAACTATTTCCAATCATAAATATTTCCCTTTTTATTTATTTATTTTTTGAGGTTTGTGCCTTAGGGCACATGTGCTCGCCAGGGTGGGAGAAAGAGAGAGAGACAGACACAGTGAGAAGCAATTGCTTCTCCTCCATTCTCCTCCTGGGATCTTGGGTACACATGCACTTGCACCCATTGTGATTTTTCAAGCCACTAGGTACAGGATTAAAACCGCGGTTGGTCATGTGAAAGTCCAATAACATCCATTATGCCATCTGTTGGTCCCAGTGTCTCCTTTTTAATTATAGTAAAGCAGCACTGAAATTTTGTGGGAAGTTAGTCTTTTCTGAGTGTATCTTTTTTTGTTTATATCTCCTTTTTTTTTTTTCATCTTTTCTATGCCTTTATGTTTAAGGGTTTTTCTTATAATCAAGTTTTAGCTAGTTTAGTTTCTTCTTTTTCAAAATTCAGCCTACCAGTTCTCATTTTAATTTGCTAATTTATTTTAATTACTCATATATTCAGACTTGAATATATCATCTTATTATTTCTTCTACATATGTTTACATCTACTCTTGCCTTCTTTTGAAATAATTATGAACTTTAAAAATTTATAAATTTTTCCCTCTAATAGCCTGAATATTATTTATTTCTTTAACTCATTTGCACATTTATCCTTGCTTTATTAGTGTATATAATGTTGACACACTTTTCCTACTTCCACAATGATCAAAGAATTTTGAAACCCTTATCTACAATATCTATTACACTTGAAAAACATTTTGGATATTATTTTAAACAGTCTCTATTTATATCTAGTTACTTACATTATACTTTTTTTTATATATACTTGCCTCATCTTTCAACTGAGGTTGTTTTTCTTCTGGCTAAATGACTTCCCATGTAGTAGTTCTTTATATTTTGGTTCCTCTGTTACAAGCTACTACATCATAGCCAAAATTGAAAGGTTTAGCTATTATTCATTCATTTTGAGTTCAATAAGTATTTATTGGGTTTGGTTCCTTCTCCAACCCTGAAGAAGGGTGGGAAGATAAGAAAGAACTGCTTACAGCAGGACAATGAAAGCAGACCTCAAGCAACTAATTGTATTCAAAGCTGAAGTAGGAATGAAGTAGAAGCACATGTATTTTGGAGGAGTTGCAAGTAGAGGGCAGGAGTGATGATGAAAGGTGATAGAAGACAGAAGTCAAGATGAGGGCTCTAGTATCAGTAAGTGAGTTCCAAAGTCCAAGCCGTCCACTTAGAAACTTTGGGACATTAAGGGGAAATAAATGAGCTAGTCTACTTTTCTGATTCTAGTCCTAAAACGGGGAAAATAATATTTTGCATTACAGAATCGGTATGGGGATTAGGTACCCACTACTATATTTATCACTTAGCATGACACCTGTTACCTAACAGCTCTATAGACTTTTGGCCAAGAAGCCACAGAGAAAGCAACTGTTTTATGCTTTTAATGTTACACAGTTCTCCTGGCAATTTGTGTATAGCACAACTTAATTAAGCAGAAGGTGTCTCAAATAAATTCAATTTCATAACAAGACAACCTGTGACAATGTAAAGGGGCTAGAAAATTTAGCATGTCGAGTTAGTCTTTTATTATATAAGTTTCAGATTTTCACTTTGTCAATATCGCCATAGGAATTTGTTTTTACTTTTTAAATAAAAAAATATGGAGATGTCTTAAGTAGCTACTTCTAGGCCACACTGAACAGATTATTGTCAGTTATCAACAAATTAGTTTTTTGTCCATATAAACCCAGTAATAGCAATCTTTTGACATCTGTGTGTCTAACTCTTTCCAATAATGAAAGCACTGGAAAAATACAAAAGCTTTGTAAATTACAGCAATTTGATCATTTGAGAAGGGCTTTGTGGGACATGATATATTTATGATTAATGCTGAAAATAACTCTGTTTTCAGTGGAAGAAGCTTAGAAGAATAACTCTGCTTGGTAAAGAGCCAGCAAGACAGTGGCTGAAGATACAAGGAAGATTCCATTGGCTGGGCATAGCGAACGGCCAACACCGCTGAGTGCCTGGTGCCCTAAGGTACTCAACAAGGTACCGTCTTCCTCTGGAGGAGAGTAACTAAGAACTTCATCATGGAGGGCTTGGATGCCACAGATGGGCAGCCATTCATGAGGCAGATAACTTGCAAAGGACTATAGATGAGGTGGATTAATCATCATTATGGATACTTATGCAAGAATATACTCCTGACCATTGATAAATCAATGAAGTTCGATATGTCTAGGAGAATACATCGTATAAAAAGAAGTTGGGGACAGCCAGTAGCATGCTGGTTAAGGTGGCTGAATCCCACATGGCTGATTGTACAGGTTGAGTCCTGGACTAGGAGCTTGAGTAAGCGAACTGGGTACATGTGCGTACCCAAAATTCAGAAAGGAGGAGAAATGGAGAAGAGTTTGTGGCATGACTGTCTCCGATAGTGGTGAGTTTTCACTTTCCCTCTCCTTCTCTTTCTCCCTAGATATCTGTAGTCTTTGCACTGTCCCTGCTCCCTCATCTCCAAGGACTTACAGAATCTTAATACATGCAGTTCAGGTTCACTTGAACACCAATTTTGAGAGACATTTCAAAGAAATTAAAATTGCTTATCTGATTGTGGAACATTGTTTCTGTTGTGTTGAATTGAATTTACTCCTTGCCAAGTGGGTCAGTGATTTGAAGAAAAAACAAAAACAAAACACTAATTTCTTCAATCTCATTTGCTAGTATCCTGTAAATACATTGAAAAAGAAAAGTAATAGCATATTATTTTAGGAAGTAATACTCATTGTACCTGGGGAAAGGGACAGCAGATGTGCATATAAAGCAACAAAAATTCAGCTCTTCTGGGAGAATATAAGAAGTCTCTTTTTGAAGCTTACAAATTTTAAAGTACTGTGAGCAGGATGGTGAGAAGTTTGAAAGAGGAATGGGAAGAAGAGGCCTCTCCAGGGGGGCTAAAAGACTGACAGGTGTAAAGCTGATGAGAGTCATTACCATATACACGAGTTCTATGAAGAGGAATACATGGACTTGTCCAATGTCTCTAGAAGCCAAACAGCCAAGAGAATAGATTGGGGATGTGGTCTTCTATGATTTCATGTAGATTCATCCAAAAATTGACAGGGAAAGAAAAATCCACTCAGAGATTTCAGCCATGGCAATATGGCTATCCATTTTTTATAGCATAATAGCTATTTATTTTTAATAGCTCCACTTAATCAGGAAGAATCATGTTGAGAAGGATTTCTCAACCCTAAAATACTGTTTTAAGCCAAAATAAATTTTCCTGTGACATTCTCTGGTATTCATTTGCCTTCTCCTCTTCTGTTCATCTTCTCTTCTCTTCTCAAAAAAAAAAAAAAAAACAAAAAAAAACTAAAATCCAGGAAATACACTGATTGGCGCCACCTGTGATTCCTTACAACTAGGTCCAACTTTTTTTCAAAATATCTTTTTCAGGTCTTTTACAAAGAAATTATATATATATATAGATATAGATATAGATATAGATATAGATATAGATATATATTGATCTATATCTATATCTATATCTATAATGCCCATGTCAAACTTACTGAAACAAGATCTCCCTGATGATGGGGCCTGGGAATACACATTACAAACTCTCCAAATGATTCTTTTATATCCACCTAAATTTGAGAATCACCATCCTAAGTGATTTCTCTCCAGCCTTTTCTGTACTTGTTAATTTTGTAGAAAGTCAGCAGTGCCCAATTCTCTCATCTTGGGTAGAAAATTGAAATTCGGAGAGGTAAAGGCCTGGTTTCTGAATATATACAGCTAGTTTTAGTCCCCTTCTATGTCTCTGCCACAACGCGTGGCTCCAGGGGTGCAGAGGGTGTGTCTCTTGTTCTCTCATGATAGGATCCTGAAACAGGAATAAAAGAGTTCCCATTGCCTTCATTTCCTGGGAGAAATCACAGAGGCCCTGCCAGGAGTAAGGAGGCTTGCAGCACTTGGTAGAACAGGGGTTCTCTGTCTTGACCAAGCATAGGCATCAGGGGCTCTTTGAAAAAGAGATACCTAAAACGGGTCCTACAGCAGGCGATTAAATCGAAACCTGAAGATGGAGGCCATATCCAATAGCACTGTGTTATTCAAACTTCATGGCTTTTTAAAAAGGCCTGATTCTAGTGTCACAGCATTTTGGCTCTCACAGCACATTGTGTAGCATATTGTCGTTGTAGCGATTCCTTTTTTTTGCTATCCTTTTGCCATAAGCGCCTCCATGAGTAAAGACCGTATCATCACTGCAGGCAGCCCAGTCATGCCAGTATTTAACAATAAAGAAAATAACAAAGAAAAGCCTTGAAATTGCACATGCACTAGGACAATGCCTGGTTTGTCTGCCTCTCACTGATGTTTACTTACTGCCTCCTGGGAGGAAATTTCTGAATACATTTTGCAAACTCATTTGTCCATTTCCAAAGCTGAAGTATTGCTCTTGCATGTTCTGGTTACGACTCAGTAGCATTCTTTTGATCAAACATTAATAATACTTCTAAATCATAAACAAACTAAGATTTATCACTTGTCCTATGGTTGACACTGCCATTACTCTCAATTACTCCTGAACTCTCACACATTACTCACTAAGTGTCCCAAGGGAAGGGAAATGAGGAGAGAGTTCTCCTTGAAGAAGGAGTAAAATTCTTCCTGAGGTTACATTTTTTTTTTTTTTGGAGAGATTTTCACTGTAGGGCGCATGCGCTCGCCAGACAGACAGAGAGAGACATAGAGACAGAAAGCGAGAAATCACCCCCCGGGGGGGTGGTCACGCCGCAATACCTTCTCCTCCATTCTCCTCTCGGGATCTTGGGCATGCACACACACGCGCCCGGCGTGAGTTTTAAGCCACCGGGTCCGGGACACGAACCGCGGTCGACTATGTGGGAATCCAGCAACATAGCCATTACGCTAACTGCTGGTTCCCCTGAGGTTACATTTTGTATACACAAAATATCTCCCCTAGATGGTTATTCATAATTGCAGTATTCTCTGAAAAAGATAATGTCATGTTCTTGTAAACAGTGCATTTAAAAGGAGATTGTACTGGGGGCCAGCACACACTTGAAATAGCAAAGTAAAAGAGAATTGCTATACATTAAGGTTCTGGTCCTTAATACAGATGGAGAGATTTTCACTGTAGGGCGCATGCGCTCGCCAGACAGACAGAGAGAGACATAGAGACAGAAAGCGAGAAATCACCCCCCGGGGGGGTGGTCACGCCGCAATACCTTCTCCTCCATTCTCCTCTCGGGATCTTGGGCATGCACACACACGCGCCCGGCGTGAGTTTTAAGCCACCGGGTCCGGGACACGAACCGCGGTCGACTATGTGGGAATCCAGCAACATAGCCATTACGCTAACTGCTGGTTCCCCTGAGGTTACATTTTGTATACACAAAATATCTCCCCTAGATGGTTATTCATAATTGCAGTATTCTCTGAAAAAGATAATGTCATGTTCTTGTAAACAGTGCATTTAAAAGGAGATTGTACTGGGGGCCAGCACACACTTGAAATAGCAAAGTAAAAGAGAATTGCTATACATTAAGGTTCTGGTCCTTAATACAGAGAGATGAGGGGAATGGGTAACAATTTTTTTCTCCCCAGATTACCAGTTGGTGTTGCCTGGTGGAATGGGAAGGAAACTAGACATTCTGGCTCAGAACAGCCTTCCCTCTCTTCCCTCCGTCTCTTCTTCTCTCCCTCTTGTTCTACCTCCCTCCTCCCCTTCCTTCCTACCTTCTTTCCTTCTTTTTTTAATTTTGCTTTCTTTTTTCTGTTTTTCTCCCTTCCTTTACTCTTCCTCCTCTTTCTCTTTCTTCATGTTTCTTCTGTCCTGGAAACACTACCCCAGTAACAGTGGTTGTGGCCATTCCCTGTTCCATATTCACCTTGCTAATACTATCATTGTCCTAAGAAGCCAGGACTTGGATGCCCATTGTGAACACTTGCACTACTACTGGCTTCTATTTAAGTGTTAACTTGTATACACCAGGCACTGTCCCAACTTCTTCACCGCACTGTCTCCTGTAATCCTCACAGTAATATGGAGGGGCGGTCAATAGCATTCCACCTTTACAGGTGATGTAATTACGACTCACGGAGGTGAAGATCGTGAGTTCTTTGTAGATTTGACCACCAGTATTTTATCATACACGTCTTCGTGTGTAAAATAAGGTGAGATAATTAATTTGTTGGGGGAAATGGTGAAAGGTACCAGGAATACTTTAATAGGGATAGTCAGTGAATAAAACAGAGTTTGTAGAGTCTGGCAGATGAGAATTGACCTGTGAGACAGGGTACTAAAACAGATTTCTGGTGAGCCACACGATATCACACCCTGCTTCTCATTCACCCCACTAAAGGGGCATTTCGATGTTCAACTACTGACTTGGTGGTGTCTAGTGGAGGCTGAGTCAGGATTCAAGAGCCTTGTAACGGTTGTTGGGAAATTCTGCTGATGACCAGATGGGGTTTATGGGTAAACAGCCCTGTGAATCCCTTTTGTTTAACACAGAGATTATTCTGATATGGGTTCATTGACAAGGTCAGGAGAGAAAGCACAAGTGAGGTTTTGCAGGAGATGACGATCTCTGCGCAGTCGCACTGGGAGGGAAAGCTGTGGTTCTGAACCCTGCGCAGGCGTAGAGAGCTTGAGCTGAGGAAGGCCCTGCGTCTCCGGTGATCCATAGGATAGGACGTAAGTTTCAGTTTTAAGAGGGTTTGATTAACACTCGTTACCATGTAACTACTGTTCTATCAAGACATTTTATCTTCCTCGTTGTGTTCACTTATTTCCTCCTGTCAAAATATTTTCTTCCTTATCTCCAAGATCTTCCCAGTTAACCGTTCCAGCTTCCTTATTCCCTCCCTCTCTTCTTCCCCTCCTCCTCCTCTTCATTCCCTCCTCCCTTCCTTCCGTTCTTCATTCTTTTCTTCCTTTTTTCTCCCTCTTTTATGCCTCCTAATCCTCCTCCTCTTTCTTCATGTTCCTATATGTATTAGTCTGACAAAATAATAATAATTAAATAATAATAATGAAATAATCTGGGTAGGTTAAACAGCAGAATTTTTGCTTATTCTCACAGTTCTAGAACTGTGGGAAGCTGTGAATCCAGGCTCACATGTGGCAGGCATTAAATCTGATTTCTCCTGCTGCTTCCTTCCATCACTCATAGATGTCTACCTTCCACTGTGGCTTCACATGGGCTTTGCTCCATGCGTAGTTCCAAGGGTTTCTGCCTCTTCTTAAAAGATGCCGAACCTCTAGGATTAGGGTCTTACCTTTATGACCTCATTAATAGTAATTAGGGTCCTTAAGGGCCCTATCCCAAATACAATCAGGTTGGGGGTCAGGGCTTCAACATGTGAATTTTGAGGGTACACAGTTCTATAACACAATGTTTAGATTCCCAGTTTGGGGACTTGTGTGTTTTAGTTGTAGTTTGAAGCAGTATATATTCATTCATACTTAAGTAAGCACTCTCAATAAAGCATCTGGTTTTATTTTTTCCATTAGGTTTTTTTTTTTAATTTTTAAGGAGAGACACTATTAAGTAGCTCAAGACACCAAGAATTTGACACACCAATAATATTTGGCTTGAAGATGAGGAACTGGTAAGAGCTGCCCTGCTTAGAAGATGGCAGAAAGAGGCAGAGTCTGACGAGGTGGTGATGTGATGGAGTGGGGGGGAAGGAGGAGACTGCAGGCTGCAGAAGCAGACGGTCCTGAGCCTCCATCCCAGGACTCTCACCTGCTCATTGTTTGACCAGGGGAATATTATTTTCTAGGTCTTAAGTCCCTCGTTTGTAAATTGGTCATGCTAATCTGCATGAGAGAACACTGCAAAGACATTGGAGCAGAAATAACACACGTGTGTGGGCACACATACACACAAATGTTCCAAAGACTCGAAATCAAAATTTATAGATCACATTTTTAAAAACACTAAGACAACTTAGAGACAACTTTGATTCTAATGTCTCCTCGAAGCTACCTTACCATCAGGCCCCTAGGCAATGCATAGCCAAATCTAAAGCTACAGAGGAAATATCAGATTTTCACCTCAAAATAAAATAAACATTTTTTCTCCAAGATGTTTTTTTTGACAGGGTGCTTGTGTTCACCAGAGAGAGACAGAAGGAAAGTGAGAAACCACTCTTTGGGGGGGATGGCCATGCTGTACTTCCTTTTCCTCCATTCTCTTTTTGGGACTTTGAGCACTCACACATGCCCAGCATGATTTTCAAGTGACTGGATTCAGAACTCAAACCACGGTGGGCCATGTGAGAATTCAGAATCTGAACCACTCTGCCACCTGCTGGTCCCCAAATAAAAGTTTGTTAAGTGTAGAACCTGGCATTTCCTCTACACCTTACCAGGAATTCAGCAGAGTGAGGGAACTTGGGAAAATGACTTGTCGCTCACATTGAAGTTTCCTTCTGAGCAAGAATCCTATCATTTTTGTGGGCTATTGTACAACTTGAACCTAACCCGGTGCCTGACACAGACACTATTCAGCATTTCTTAATAACCAGATGAAGGGCATTCTCATAAATGACTGTGTTTAGTCTTGCTGATGGACATACCACAGGCTTATAGAATGAGGTTACAGAAAAGGCCTTTCTCCATTTAAAAACAAATGCTTCCTAGAAGTTGTTCAAAGTGGCTTTAAAGTTTACTTCACAAATAAATTATAATCCAGCAGTTTACAATAAAGAATGACCAAGTACTTCAAACAACAACAAAGTTAAAACTTTGTCCCTTCACATCCTATGAAAAATGTAGCAGCGAAATGCTTCTTCAAATAGCCTTAAAAGCCCTACAGCAGAGTTCCAGAAAAATTATGTTAGAAAGTAACTTTTGAGTCATGAGAGTTACCAATTTTCCAGCAATCAGAAAAGAGGTACAGAATTAATTCCATAATATCTACTATCAAACTATTTCAAAATATCAAACCTAATACTCCTAATACAAGACACATTTCAAACATAGGAGATGATTTACGTATCTCTAAGCCATTGACTTTGGCAGCAGTTCTTTATGTGCTATAGGAGGACCCATTGCAGTTTGCAGGGATGGTTGCCCAGAGATCAGGAGAGAAAGTAAATTTCTGCAGCTGAAATTGCATGTAGTTTTCCCAGGGGGAAAAATCCATTTCTAATTGGAACTTTTAACATGATTTACGTGACCTAAAACACACTTAGGAGAGCCAGCCAGCATTTTCATGTCTTTCAGTTTAGATAATTATTCTTATAGCTGAAAATTTTCACTGTCTTTCATATTCTTTTAGGTCATAAACCCAAGAACTTTTTATTTTCAACTTCCTTTCTGCCTAAGCAAAAGGAAACAGAAGTATTCTCTCAAAAATGATTTTTTAATTAAATTTATTTCTTTACATTCATTCACTGTACATCATTACAGCATACAAAGTGAGATTTTTCCATCCAGAGTACATTGTGCACTGGCTCAATCAAGCACATCAACATATAAACAGAACAGACCAAAATGATTTTCACAGGGAAAATGTCCCAGACTAATGAGGATGGTTAATTAATGCAACCTGGGGAGTAACTCCATATCTAGTGCATCTGTGAAGTCAGAATTTTGGGCCATCTGGTGGCCTGATGGTTATGGCAGCTGGATCCCACAAGACCAACTGTGTAGGGTGAGTACTGTTCCCAGCAGTTTCAAAAACACTCAGGGCGAATGTCCATACGTGCCCAAAAGTCTGAGAGGAGAATGGAGAAGAAGGGATTGCAGCATGGCCATTCCCCTGGAGGAGGTGATTTCTTGCTTTCTCTCTCTCTCTCTCCCCCCCTCTCTCTAGTGAGTGTATGTACCCTATAGCAAAAAATAAATTAATTAAATAAAAGTAATAAAGTAATTTTATAGACTTACTAATTATATTCAAATGTTTCTCTTAGGTATTAGCCGAGTGCTATCATCGAGGTCTATGCTAGGCCACTTGATTAGTCTTTCTACTTTTACTCATGATCACTAAATCTGTCCTCTACACAAGTCTGAATGAACTTTCAAATGAAATCCTGTTTGATGATTTCCCTGACATTTAGAATGAACCAAAATTCTATACCATGTTCTACATGATCTCAATGTATAGCCAGAACTTTTCTGGACAGATTCAACATTTTGAGAGACAAAGAATGCAAGTTTTGGATTTGTGTTTATGGTCATAGTTTAATAGGCGTGTCTTGGAAATAAGACCAGCAAGATTTTTTTAAAGAGAAATTTTTGCTATAGGGCACGTATGCTTTCCAGAGAGACAAAGACAAAGAGACAGAAAGCCGGAAATCACCTCACTGGAGGATGACCATGCCACAATACCTTCTCCTCCATCCTCCTCTCACTCAAAAGAGAAAGTAAATTTCTGCAGCTGAAAAAGCCACACTCACTGGGATTTTGGGCACACACACACATGCCCAATGTAAGTTTTAAGCCACCGGGTCTGAGGCCTGAACCAGGTCGACCACGTGGGAGTCCAGCAATGTAAACATTGCACCATCTGCTGGTCCCAACCAGCAGGATTCTTAACAGCAACACTCAAACTTCTCTCTCTGCCTATTTTCCACTCTGGCCTTTTATCTAGAATGTCCAGTGTCATGCATTTCTGATAAACCTTATTTTCTTTTTCCTTCTACCTAGAATCGCCTGAAGTACCTGCCGCAGGAGTAAAGCATTTGCTCATGAAGCAGACATTCAGGTCTGTAAAATTTGAAAGGAGTATGGTTTGCACTTAATTATTTTTACATTAGATTCTTTTGCATTTTGTATTTAAATATTAGAAATCAACCTTGCAGGCCAGCATCCTTTAATCATCCTGACCCTTAGATGTTTATCAAGAACAAATGAAGATAGTTGTTTTGTTTTGTTTTTAGAGAGAGAGAGATTTTTTCTATAGGGCACATGCTCTCATCAGAGAGACAGCAACAGAGAGATAGAAAACAAGAAATACCCCCCCCCACCCCAGGAGGAATGGCCACAGTGCAATCCCTTCTCTTCCATTCTCCTTTGGGAATTTTGGGCATGCACGCACAGGTGCCTGGCAGGAGATTTAAGCCACCATGTCTGGAACTAGAACCACAGTCGACTACTTGGGAATCCAGTGATGCAGCCATTACATCATCTGCTGCTCTCAAAGACAGCTGTTTGTGATAGACACAATCAATCCAGCATAGGAGAAAAACTCCAGAAATGGCCCTGCAGAGCTAATGCCAACCCCACTGCCCTAGCTTGTGCCAGGACTCTCTTACAGCGTCTCTCTGTGTCTCTCAGTCTTGCCATAGATTCATCTATATCATTATCCTTCCTAAGAAATTTCAAATTGGTTGATAAATATATTTGATTGCTTTAGTTTTTTTCATTTCTACTTAAATAATTATTATCCTTCTACTTATTCAGAGGCATTCGTTTGATGTCACTTTCTGAAATTCTTTAGATAAATTATTTTCAATTTATTTATTTATGTTTGGGAGAGATTTTTGCCTTAGGGCATGAGCACTGGCAGGAGAGAGATAGATTCAGTGAGAGGGCAAGTGAGAAATCACCCCCCAAGAGGGACAGTCATGCCACAGTCCCTTTTTCTCCATTCTCCTCCTGGATCTTGGGCACACACACACATGCCTGGCATGAGTTTCAAGCTACCAGGTCTGGAACTCGAACAATGTTTAGCCATGTGGAAGTCCAGCAATGTAACTGCTATGCCATCTGCTGGCTAATTCTTTTCTTCTTAAATCTGTGATGTGTCAGTGGGTGCAGCAGGATCACCTTTGTGGTTTTCAGAGATGTGTACTATCTTGAATTTATTTTCATTCTGAAATTTTGTTCTATTTTCAATTGATAAATGAAATTGTGTACATTTTAGATATACAATGCAATGTAACATCATTATATGTATATGTTGTGAAAGAACTAAATCTAATATGCATTACTTCACATCTTTGTTTTTGTGGTAGGGACATTTAAAATCGACTCTCAGCAATTTTCAAGTATACAGTAGATTTTTATTGACAATGATCATCATTATGTACATTAGAGATCTTGAACTTCTCCCTGCTATCTGACTGAAATCTCTTTTCCCTTGACCAACAACTTTGCAATCCTTTTAACACCCCCCTGATTATCACCATTCAATTTTTTGCTTCTACGAGTTTGACTCCCTTAGGTCCCATTTGTAAGTGAAATCATAAGATATTTGTCTTTCTATGGTTGGCTTATTTCCTTTAATATAATTCTTAAATTATTAATTTCCTGGATTTACTTTCTAATGTATGTGTTTAAGTATATAAATTTCCTCAATTCACAGCTTCATCTGCATTTCATAATTATTGGATGTTCTACAACTATTTGCAATGATAATTTTCATTGCCATTTAATTGAAGGTAACTTTTAATTTGATTCTGTTCTTCACAGAAGGTTTATTTAGGCTCATATTGATTAATTTCATACTTTTGCCAGTTTCTGTTAGTACATATTTACTTAGTTTCAAAATAATCATAGACCCTACACTGTAATATTTCAGTATTGTGACATTGGTCATGACTTGCGTAATGGATACTTGACTCCATTTTGTTAAAAATACCATATGCTCTTGGAAACAATTTGTATTCTGAATTTCTTGTATTAGGTGTTTGTCATATTTGTCCATGTATGTCAAGTTTGTAGATTTTATTTTTCATATTTTCTATATTTTACTGAATTGTTTTGATTGTTGGTTTTATCATATATTGAGAAACCTGAAGTATAGTCCTTTTACCAAAAGCATGGGTATGTTTATTTTCCTATTTCTTGCTGGTGTTTCTGTTAAGAAGTTAGCTATAACCCTCATTCTTGGCTTTTTTGAAGATAATAGGAAACTTTACATACTGTTTATCACACTTTCTCTTTGTTTTGAGGTTTTATCATGATGTTCTTGTGTGGATTGTCTTGAAGTTTTCCTACTTTGGTGTATTGTTGTTGTAGAATATGGGCCCTGACAGCAGTAATCAGTTTCAGGAATACTCACTGCCACTGTCTCTACCCTACTCCCTCTCCCTGCAAGTCTATGCATGCTAAAACTTTGCAATATTGTCTGTATATGCATTATATTCCCTTTCATTTTCATTTTCTTTTCTTTTTTTTTTTTTTTGAGTTTCCACAAGTTTCTCTCCACATGCATTGACCCGGGTGATTTCTTTTTTTTTTTCTTTTTTCTTTCATCTTTTTTTGAATTATTTTATTTAACTTTATTTGTTTATTTATTTTTTTAATTAGACCAGAGAGGGACAGAGCAAGAGAGTGAGAGTAAGAGAGAGAGAGAGAGAAAATTAGAAAGCAAGCTGCCTGACCTGGGACTCAAACCTCAGTCGGCCATGTAGGAGTCCAGAGGCCTTAACCAACCTGCCACCTGCTGGCCTTGACTTTTTTTTTTTCCCTATCTTCTAGTTCACTAGTTCTCTCTTGGTTTGAGCCTAATATCTTGGTGAAATGCATGTACTGATTTTGATTTCAAGAATTTTCAAAGTAGTGTCTATGATTTTTGTTGATTTATATTTATTGTTTTTAATAATAACCTGGTGGGGGGGCCGGCAGGTGGTGTGATGGTTAAGGGCGCTGGACTCCCACATGATCGACTGTGTTTGGAGTCCTGGACCTGGCTTTTTCACTTTCCCTCTCTCTCTCTCTGACTCACTCTATTCCTCTAAATAAATAAATGGTAAATACAGTTAAATAAAATAATTATTTAAAAAATAATCACCTGGGGGCTGGCAGGTGGTGTGGTGATTAAGGGCATTGGACTCCCACATGGTCAACTGTGATTCGAGTCCTGGACCTGGCTTTCTCACTTTCCCTTTCTCTCTCTCGCTCACTCTGTTGCTCTAAATCAATAAATAACTAAAAACAGTGAAATAAAATAGTTCTTTAAAAAATAATCACCTGGAATTTCCAATGTTTATTTAATTCCATAAACATATTAAGGCTGGATTTTTTTTTTTTTTTTTTCAAAATGGTAAGTCTATTGACCCCATTATTTGGAGTCCCTATGTATTTGCCTCATATATTTATTTTCATTTTTCCTTTTATGCATGTTTTATCTTCTCGTGTGTCTATTGATGTATCTATTGGTATCTAGACATTAGTTATGAAAAATTATAAAGGTACTATAAAGCATTAATTTTACCTATCTTCCTCTAGACAGAATTTACTTGGGCTTCTGACAAGCAGCATGGCTACCACACCTGAAATTCCAGGTCATCTTAATCTCACTAGAGATTGAGATGATTTAAAACTGGGCTTTATTTAATGTAAGGACTGGTCTCTTTCCTCTGCACCCCCCTGCCTAAGTTTATGTTTGTTGTGGTTACAACCAAAAACCGTGAGCTGTTCATCAGGGCTGCTCCTTTCTGTACTGCACTATTCCCATAAAGGTGTCAGAAGTTTTCTTCAGTTTCTGAGCTACTGCTTTGGAAAGTGAAACTCAGAAGTCCCAAGTATCTGAGTAATATCACTGGATTTTGTGCTCCTATACATATTACCACCATAACTCCTCAAATAGCAGGTCTTCTATACACTTAGAGGGTGTGTGTGTATGTGTATGTGTGTGTGTTTGTGTGTGTGCACATGTGCTCTCACGTACATGCATGTGCACGTGTCTGCATAAAATCTAGTTATAATTTTCTTCCAGATTATTTAGCTATTGTGAGATGGTACAGTAATCACAAAAAATGAATTCACTCAATGTTAGAAGATGAGAACTTGATATTAGTCTTATTAAATGCAGTAAGATGCCTATTTAACTATTATCTTCCTTTTAAGTAGGTGTTTTGAGCAATAACATGTAAAGACAAGTTTTGTGCAGCTTCCAGAAAAGCCTATTTTATTTATTTATTTTAAAGATAAGTTTAGGAACCAGTTGACGGCATAGTGGCTACATTGCTGGACTCGTGCATGTCCAACAACAGTTCAAATCCTGGATCCGGTGGCTTGAAACATGCCAGGCATGTGTGCATGTGTGCTCAAAATCCTGAGAGGAGAATGGAGGAAAAGAGATGTTGACATGACCATCTCCCCGAGAAGTGATTTCTCACTTTCTGTCTCTCTCTGTCTCTCCAGTAAGCACATATGCCCTATAGCAAAAATCTCTCTTAAAAAAATTAAAAACTAAGTTTGTTGTTGATTACATGAGAGATAGAGAAAGAGGAGACAGAGAGACGAGCACTTTGGACAAGGTCTTGCTGCTGCCATCAATCCCCAGCCTTAAAAAGTAATTTTGTTGTTGATTACATGAGAGATATAGAGAAAGAGGAGACAGAGAGACGAGCACTTTGGACAAGGTCTTGCTGCTGCCATCAATCCCCAGCCTCACCCAGTCTGGACCATGCGCACACACATGTGTACCCAGCATGCACAGGGTAACCTTGGGAAGTGAACCCAGAACATTCTTATGTGAACTCAGTTGTACCACCACTGCACCACCAACTGGTCCCCTAGAGAAACTAAAGTTCAGTTAAATCAGGTTTTCGCTACTCCTTCAGGATATCTGCAATACGATTTCTGAAAACTGTCTCGAGTGATGATGATTTGAAATGTGAGATATGTTGTATAAATAGCAGAAAAGAAAAATAGAAGACCGAATTTCCAGTGACTATAAGGCTATGCTACTTCTTTTCACTTCCATCTTTCAAAAGCTACTGATGTTTCCGGATTCTGTTACGAGCAGCTGGGTTGAACTTATACCTTAATACAATTTCAGAGAACTACTAATGCTGAACTAAATATGTTATTCTTACTCTAGGATTAACAGAATTTTTATACATTTTTGTATATCAGTCAAGGAACTGACCTAAAATCGATAATACTAAAACTTAGGAAATATTTTTCCCAGAAAACATCCATTGAAATATTAGCAAGCAATCCTGGTGTCATTGCATTACTTGTTTAGAAGAAAGCTCATATAACATCAGCATGTACAATATTATTATTTCTAGTATATTATTTGCTAGTTACTATGCTAACATTTCTATCCAGGCCTTTCCTGTCCTCTGCTTATCCTTTTTCTGTCGGATTAGGCTTGCTTAGGGGTCTATAAATATTCTTTCTACTAATGATATGAGTTGTGTGACAGCTAACAGCTTATGTTATTTAGAGTCTCTGCTTTTTAGAGTAAAAGCGGAAACCATCCAGTACAGTGATTTACTTTGGCTGCAGTATGTAAGGTACTCCAGTCCTATTAAGGAAGAATAACTGTTTTGATTATTTAATGATATATACAGTGCCTGTTATTAGCTATTTATTGATATATGAATACTTAAGATCTGCTGCTTCTAGTGCCAACAAGAACAACTCAGTTTTCAATCAAACCTAATTGTTAATGCTAGTATATTGGAAAGAATTTAAGTCTTCTCATCAGATTTATTAGGTGGCATCATTCTTCTCAGGTTTCATATTGACATATAATCTATGTTCATGTCAAGGCATTATATTTATAGTCGCAAAATAAATCCTAACCTCTAACATGCCAATTTACAGAAATGAGGAATTGAGAAGAAAGGAGATATTGTTGAAACTAATGATTTCTTTCTTTCTTTGTTTTAGTGCTGCTGCTTCTACTCTGGCTCCTGTGGTCTCAGAGATGAGACCAGACATAAGTTGAAAACTGTATCATCTCTCTGAATGCCTGCCTGCATGCAGGCTTCACTGCAGAGCCATCAAATGAGTAAGTGAAAAATGGAACGAGGTAGCAGATCAGGCTGTACAAACTTTCCATCCATGATGACTGGCATTTAGGAAACATATGTATCAGAGAACAGAATCCTCAAATTCTTGACATTCTTAACTATGAAATTATTGGGAGTTACAGTCTATATTGAATGGTAAATAACACAGAGAAAAACTCAGAAGCAGTCAGGTTCTGACATCATAGCTAGGCACTAGAGTTCCTGAGAATTCCATCTCCATCTCTCTACTCCATGTAAGTTTGAAATATTCTTTTTTTTTTTTTTGAAAGGTTTTTCCTACAGGGCACGTGTGCTCACCAGAAAGACAGAGTCAGAGAGACAGAAAGTGAGAAATCACCCCTCAGGGGGGATGGCTATGCTGCGATCCCTTCTCCTCCATTCTCCTCTTGGGATGGGCACGCACACACACACGCCCGGCATGAGTTTAAGCCATCAGGTCTGGGACTTTAACCATGGTCGGCCACATGAGGTGCTATTTTTATTGATGTACAATCCAATGGAAAGTTCCTAGCTACATATGGAACTAATGATTAGTTGGCTTTTTGTGATTGGTTGTAGCTTAAGTGGATTTGTTTGGTTTTCAGAATCACTCAGTTATAAGGAATGCCTAAGTTAAATTTTAGTTTGCATGTGTAAAGACTCTGGGTATAGAAATTAAAAAAAAAAAAAGTGCTGCTGCTTCTACTCTGGCTCCTGTGGTCTCAGAGATGAGACCAGACATAAGTTGAAAACTGTATCATCTCTCTGAATGCCTGCCTGCATGCAGGCTTCACTGCAGAGCCATCAAATGAGTAAGTGAAAAATGGAACGAGGTAGCAGATCAGGCTGTACAAACTTTCCATCCATGATGACTGGCATTTAGGAAACATATGTATCAGAGAACAGAATCCTCAAATTCTTGACATTCTTAACTATGAAATTATTGGGAGTTACAGTCTATATTGAATGGTAAATAACACAGAGAAAAACTCAGAAGCAGTCAGGTTCTGACATCATAGCTAGGCACTAGAGTTCCTGAGAATTCCATCTCCATCTCTCTACTCCATGTAAGTTTGAAATATTCTTTTTTTTTTTTTTGAAAGGTTTTTCCTACAGGGCACGTGTGCTCACCAGAAAGACAGAGTCAGAGAGACAGAAAGTGAGAAATCACCCCTCAGGGGGGATGGCTATGCTGCGATCCCTTCTCCTCCATTCTCCTCTTGGGATGGGCACGCACACACACACGCCCGGCATGAGTTTAAGCCATCAGGTCTGGGACTTTAACCATGGTCGGCCACATGAGGTGCTATTTTTATTGATGTACAATCCAATGGAAAGTTCCTAGCTACATATGGAACTAATGATTAGTTGGCTTTTTGTGATTGGTTGTAGCTTAAGTGGATTTGTTTGGTTTTCAGAATCACTCAGTTATAAGGAATGCCTAAGTTAAATTTTAGTTTGCATGTGTAAAGACTCTGGGTATAGAAATTAAAAAAAAAAAAAACTATGCTAATGACCTCTTACTTATTTTGCTTTACTATATTATATATACTCATACATGTTGAGAAAAAGACAGAAAGAGAGAGGAAAAGAGAGACAGAGAGATATTTTTAGCAATCTCTTATCGGGTTCTTCTTTTACCCTAGAAATTCTTCATTTTAATCCCAGCTTTCTTGCGCCATTTCTCCTCCTGTGCACTACCCTCCTTCTCCATTCACCTAAGAGCATGGTGCAATAGAGATCATTCATACAATAGGTCTTCTGGTTCCCACAAAATTCTTTGTATTGATAAGCTTCTCATTAGTCCCACTTACCAAAGAGGCAACCAAATCTTATTTTTCCAAGAGCAAAGCTACATTATTTAGTCACATTGTGATTTTTTGGGACTTTGTTTTTGCACTGCATCGGTAAAGGCAAAATATACCCCCAGTTTATACCTCTTACCATAACCCAGGTCCCAAAATCCAGTTTGGATCCCCTCTTGGATACTTCATTAATCCAGCAAACAAAATATGAACTGTGATCATTTTTATTTATCCAGAAACTGAAAGATGAAATTCTCTGATGAGTGAAAGACTGTCACATCACCCAGTTAAATCTCAGAGAACACAGGTCTTAGCTTAAGAGTGAAACTTTGGCCATCTAAACCATTTCCTCATATAGAGCAATTCCTTTGTTCTCATAACCATTTAATTTAAGATACACATTTAAGATTCATTAGACGTTTATAGTTAAAAGATCATTTTTGGAGACACTACTTAAACCTGACTTAGGCTTTACATGATACGTCATTTCAATTTCTTTGCTTATTTAATTTCTGCACTTGGCAGATGCATTCCCCAGAAATAGTTAAAATTTCTCCAAATGTCTTAGCCCTTGGAGGAGAGAAGACACTAGAATTTTAAGACAAGATTAGACACCACACATGCCAACATGACATCTAACATGCAAATGTGTCAGAAGAGTGAAAAAATAACTTATCAGGGGACCACATGTGGGTAACTTGTGATCGTATGGGCAGGGCAGTGTGGGTTGTAGCCATCATTTCTAAATGGCTACAGCCCACAGCTGACCAGCTGTGCCCCATGCATTACAAGATGGGTTTTAGAGACCAAGAAAGTTCTGTTACTTGGAATGTAAAACTTAGCTATTTTTTCCTTTACTAGTCAGTAGAAAGAATGAAACAAATAGAAAAAAAGATGGATAGAATTTTGGAATTACACTGTCTTATGTTTTAAAACCGCTATAAATAGAGTAAAAATTGCAATATCAGATATCTACGAAAACATCCAGTGAATTCAAAGGTAAATAGATGTTATTTAAACAACAGTAAGACCTGCTGCAATGTGCTTGGTATTTTGGAATAACACAAGTGTGTGTTTTCAAGTAGTGCATAGTCAAAGTGAGGAGACGATAAATAGTCATGATGTAAACTACTGTGTGATAGGTTGAAACTGTCAGAAAATGTTGCAGATAACATCATTTTAAACCAGGTCAGAAAACCATCTTGTATGCAAAAAGGCAGTTTTTAAAAAAGACCAGATTCAGATGCAAAAATCTTGTTATCTGATAACCAGGTGCAGTGGAGTGAGTCTCAGTTTTCAAACAGTAGTGTCTTTGGTTATATATCAAAGTGGCTTTCTAGAAAAAGGATGCACATACTCCTCTCTGCATGATTGTGATTACCATATGTTATGTTTGTCGCTGGGCTCATTTATACTCCATGAGTTCTTCACAGCCCCCAGCTATCCAGGCAGAAATGTTTTTGCTCATTCTCTTCTCCAGGACTTTAGCTGTGCACGTCCCCTCATCTGGAATGCTGTCCTAGTCCATTCTGTCACAAATTATAGAATGACTGATGTGGAGAAACTAAAGTCATGTAATTGCCTGAACTTTCTGTTCTGATATAGAGGAAAATGTGAGTGGCCTTGAAGTGCCCAGGGCTGATAGCTGCCTAGGCTTTCTGGCCCCTGGTTAGCTGCCCCTCCCCTAAGCTGTCCAGAGGCCTTGATTCCCTGCTTCTCTGCCAGCTTTGTGTTAGGGCAGACACTGAGACCCTTCCTGAAAGGCCACTCCAAGCATGTTGAAACCGCCCCTCCCCAATTCCCCCATAAAAGACTGTGCTTAACCCCCACAGCGGGGGGCCTGGAGACTCAGAGTGTTAAGTCCTCTGTGCCTGCTAGCATAATAGTAATAATAATAATAATAATAAAGAGTTCTCCTATTCTCTCTGGAGTGCTGAATTTTCCTCCCTCAGCAATCTGTTTTCTGGCAATACCTGAGTCTGGGTAAATTCTAAAAATAGAATTTATTCAGTTTGGAGACCCAAAGTTAAGGGGCTGCCTCTATCAATAATCTTCTTGCTACATCACAACCTAGAAAAGACAGGAGAGCACTCAGAGCAGACCATGTCTCTGTCTCATTCCCTCTCACTAAAAACTCACCAATCATGAACCCCCACCTCGATGGCTAAGCACTCTCCAAAACTTTGTGTTTCAAAATCATAATTTTATTAATATACCTTAATACCTTAATACCTACCTCTTAATACCTTCAAAATATAACCAAATTTCAGCCCACAAATTTGGGGGGAACATATTCAAACCATAGTAAATGCCTTCCCTTTTTTCCCACTCATCCAGTGTATGCTTATCCTGTAAGACCACATTCAAGTTCTTCTTCACTTCTCCAATGATACTGGTCTTCAGGTTTCATTTATTTTAAATTTAAATTTTATTTTTCACAAATAGGTTTTTTAAATTTTCTTATTTATCAGATTATTTCACTTTACTTATGATCACACACACACAAGATCTATTTATCATTTATTTAGTTTATATTACAATAAAAGCATGCAGCAAATTTTGGTCAATAGAACAGGCATGGAAGTATCAGACTTATTTCTAGCCCTGATCCTAATTAAATAATAAAACCAAATTCCTTTCATGAGTTTTTTCTCTCTTCCTTTAGGGTAACTTCAGTAGACTTGTTAAGGATATGTAGGACCATGATCAAAGCCTGGAGCACAGTGTCAGTACTTTCAGAAGTTCTACCCAGGAGATTTCTACAACCAGCAACATCAAAGTTAGATTTTGTGCCAATAAGAAATAAACTTATTTTTAAACCACTGGGACATTATGGTATTTTTACAGTAATAACAAATATTCATTATTCTGAGTGATATACTACTTTATTTATTGTATGAGTTAATACATATGAAACACTTAGAACCATGCTTGGCATCTAATAGGTGCTTAATAACACTCGTTATAATTATTACTACTGTTACTATTAGGGCAATTTATTCAACTAAAATGTATGCTCTCTACATACCAAATCTAGTCTAGGCACTAAAGGAAAAGTCAGTAAATAATCATTGCCTTGGTTTTAGAAGAATTCACGATCCAATAAAGGTAAAATAATGATAGAAGTAAAATATCTAGTATTTACTGACACTTGTCTGATGTCCATCACTGTTCTACATTTTTCTATTTATTAAATCTTTTTTAAAAAGATAACTTTGTATTATGCCCATTTTTCAAGTTGGGGGGCGGGGACTGGAAAACAAAGAAATTATGTTCTTCTAAGCACAACGCTACAAAGCTATCAGCCCACAAATTTGGGAGGAACATATTCAAACCATAGTAAATGCCTTCCCTTTTTTCCCACTCATCCAGTGTATGCTTATCCTGTAAGACCACATTCAAGTTCTTCTTCACTTCTCCAATGATACTGGTCTTCAGGTTTCATTTATTTTAAATTTAAATTTTATTTTTCACAAATAGGTTTTTTAAATTTTCTTATTTATCAGATTATTTCACTTTACTTATGATCACACACACACAAGATCTATTTATCATTTATTTAGTTTATATTACAATAAAAGCATGCAGCAAATTTTGGTCAATAGAACAGGCATGGAAGTATCAGACTTATTTCTAGCCCTGATCCTAATTAAATAATAAAACCAAATTCCTTTCATGAGTTTTTTCTCTCTTCCTTTAGGGTAACTTCAGTAGACTTGTTAAGGATATGTAGGACCATGATCAAAGCCTGGAGCACAGTGTCAGTACTTTCAGAAGTTCTACCCAGGAGATTTCTACAACCAGCAACATCAAAGTTAGATTTTGTGCCAATAAGAAATAAACTTATTTTTAAACCACTGGGACATTATGGTATTTTTACAGTAATAACAAATATTCATTATTCTGAGTGATATACTACTTTATTTATTGTATGAGTTAATACATATGAAACACTTAGAACCATGCTTGGCATCTAATAGGTGCTTAATAACACTCGTTATAATTATTACTACTGTTACTATTAGGGCAATTTATTCAACTAAAATGTATGCTCTCTACATACCAAATCTAGTCTAGGCACTAAAGGAAAAGTCAGTAAATAATCATTGCCTTGGTTTTAGAAGAATTCACGATCCAATAAAGGTAAAATAATGATAGAAGTAAAATATCTAGTATTTACTGACACTTGTCTGATGTCCATCACTGTTCTACATTTTTCTATTTATTAAATCTTTTTTAAAAAGATAACTTTGTATTATGCCCATTTTTCAAGTTGGGGGGCGGGGACTGGAAAACAAAGAAATTATGTTCTTCTAAGCACAACGCTACAAAGCTAGTAATGGCTAGAGCCAGGAGTTAAAGCTAGGGATTCTAACTTAAGTGTCCATGGTCTTATCTTTCACTCCAGATGCCCAGGAGAATTATGTGAACTGATGAAGCTGTGGATAGAATGCCATAAAGACACTTCATTGAGCAGTGACACTGAAACAAAGTTAGACTAATGAATATAAGTTTAGCAGTTGCACCATAATCTTAAGAACATGCTAGGTAAATCATTTTCAATCGACACATTAATTGATTAGTTGTTTAATAGAATTAATTTTAGGAAGCATTAGGATTGAGAATAAAACTTTAAATTAATGATAATTCTTAGTTGTAAGAGGGAGAAACCCAGTTTAAAATTTACATAGGAAAAATGAGGGAAGTATTTATGAATTCATGTGCATTTCTTTATCCAACTGTTTTAATGGTATTATTGGGAAAATGTTTCTCTCTCCTTTTACTCTAATTAAATGTTTTAATATTGCATATAAGGAAAATGGATACAAGTTAATCAAGATTTACATTTTATGGGACTACCAATTCCTATATATATATAAAGAGCACTAAGATAAAGATATCCATCGTTATTCTTCCAGGACATGTAGGTAGTCTCATTGTCTAACCTCATGTATGGTCACATTGTTAGAACCATGTGACTGAGTTCTAGTCAATGAATTGTAGGAGGAAATGTTCTAATGTTCTAAATCTAGTCAATGTTTGCTTTTTAAAAAAGCGAAACAAAACTTTTTTCTCTGTGTCTTTCAGCTCTCTCTTCCATAAGTGCAGTGACCTTGGTGGTTACATATTTCATGTAGTGAATTTCCAATAGGAGCAGTGTGAGGCAACTCAAGGTGGGCTTTCCTTGATCTATAAATATGTATGCACACACACACACACACACACACACACACATGCCAGGGTTTATTTTTTGCTGAGGTATATCCTAGCCTATCCTAATTAATCCAATAGAGTCTCAGAGATAACTCTTAGTGAACTGACTTGTCATGCATGCAAATATCTAAATTAAGTACTATGAGCAAGAATTTTGAATGATCTGATTGGACAGGTCCAACTTGGAACCATCCCAAAATAAACTAACAAGTATTGAAGAACTCAGACTGCAAAGAACCAATTATAGAAAAAATATATCTACTATATTGAATTGCCTTTTCTTATGGTAGATAACTCACATTAAACATAGCTGCCAATTTCTTAGACCACTGGTAACATGCATCTGCATTCTACCAATATATAAAAGGACACTGTTTCTGGTAACAAATCTGCAGTCTCTTTCCATAACATAGATCCACTGAACATTTTATCTCTATAAGCAAACATTTTCTTCTGCCTGAAATTTTGCTTCCCATACACATCATATTTCATGTCTAGGAGCTAATGCAGCTCAATTCAGTCATCGTATTCAAATATAGAAGGGCTTTATGCACATTTCTTATTTTTTACTAACACTGTCACTGGATTTTGTTTTTATTAAATATTAATACATTTGTCTTCAGGAAAAATTAAATTTCTTTCCTTGCAAATCTCAGGGAAGTAGAAAGTTAAATTGAAGGGATTATGATTGGTATTGTGTTTGAGGGAATCTCATCTGTATTAATCCTATTCTGGGGCCAAATTTTATTATAGAAAATATCTTTGTATTTAGTAAGTAGAAAGGAAATGTCAGAATTAAAGTGCCCAGAGAAATCCAGTACTTCTCTGTACTATCGGTTGTATAGTACTATTACAGAGACACTTAAAGGCATTGGTTTGTCTCACTTTTAATTTATTGTTGCACACTGCATACTTGCTTTCAAAACCTACACTGTACAGTGATTATATGTAAATCAGAAATCACAATAAGAAGTAGTTGCACTTTTGAAAAAATAAATTTTAGATGTTTAAATAGAACTCTTCACAAAAAGGCAACTTTTAAAAAGTTACCTCAGGCCATAGAATAGCTTTTCATTCTCTAAGATTACATTTGACCTAATTTACAAATGAGGACCATACTGAATACTATAAAGTATTTTAGAGTAGTAAAAAGTAAAAGAAGAGTTGCACATTTAAATGCTCAGAGCAATACTGGCAATAAATTAATTTGTGGAGAGTCAGGTGAAAAAAAAAGAAAATCACAATTGGGATGATAATACTCCTGAGAAACATGAAAAATATGCTGGGTGCTTGTGAATGTAAATCCCCAATCCCAACAGGATGGAGAACTGGAAAATGAGGGATTGCAGCATGATCATGCTCCTTGGGGAAATAACTTCTCCCTTTCTTTCTCCCTCTTTCTCTGTCACTCTCTGCCAAATGCACCCTCTAGCAATTATTTTTTAAAAGAAACAAAAAAAGAAAAAAAAATTAACATTATTCTAATTGTAAGATTCTCTGTAACATAATATTAACTGATAAAAATTAAAAAGTGATCATTTATCACTCATAATAGTAAGCTCTTTCCATGGATCAACACATTTAGTGCTTATGATAAGTGTATGAAGTAGTGCTATTTATCTTCATGTTTATATGTATGCTTGCATATATGAGAAACTTTAACAGTCATAGATATAGAAAACAATAAAAATAAGACTCTTAAAGTCACTAACTCCTCCATTTCTCTCACTACCCATGTGTTTTCCATTTACCAACCCTTTTGCAGGTAAGGTGCCTATAACACTTCTGTACATGAATTTCAAGAATAAGAAACCATCTGTCAGTATCAAGGATAGTCCCTTAAGAAACTACAGTAACAATAATATATACATTAACTCAACTACAACTTATAATATTCTGTCCACTTTTCATCCCCAGTTGTCTAAAAAACGGTATATATAGTTTCTTTTTTAAATAAAGGTTTCAATAAAAGCCCATACATATTCTCAGCTATTAGGTCTCTTTAATGTCTTCAATGTATTTCTCATGGTTTATGTACTTTAATAACCCCATGTCAGTTTAATAGTTGACAGTTTCATAATGATGCTATTTATTTCATAAATAGTGCATTTTTGAGGATTGCTCTAAACATTCCACAATAGCAGGTAAAGAATCAAAAGGCATCTCTAAAAAGTTTGTCTATGATTCCCTGACTAGCTCAAATACAGTTCTTGCTTTCCCTTCCTCTTTTCTTACACATTATAATGCATGATTATTTTTGGACCCAACCTGTGGGAGATGAAGATTTTTCTTTGAATTACAGAAGTATGCATAGTCACTAACTGAAGTGCACAATTTAAGAGCTGGAAATGAGTGTCTAGAGTTCCGAGCACATAGTCTAACACAAAGTAAAAGCACAACTAATTATATAGAGAGTAATAAAAGGAAGAATGCAAAACACATTAACTGGCTTAATTATTCACTTTTTATGGTATGTCTTATTTACATTTAACTATTGTACATCTTTATAGTGTACAATATGTTTTTTTAGACCATTCATGTAGTGCATATCAATTGAGTCAAATATATTATCATATACATTATTCTCAATAGATAACTTTCCATTCCTGCATCTATTAAAAGTTTTTATTTTTCTTAGTCCCTCCCGCCCACCTGCTACTAATTACCACTCTTCTATACAATCTCTGGTATTACCATTGTCCTTTGTACTATTATATCTTCAGATTTTGTATGTTTATTTTTTAAATTGCACTTAATCACTGTACATCTTTAGGGTATGCAAAATGGTTTTTTCCAGCATGAATATAGTGCACATCAGTCAAATCAAAGATATTACCATATACATTATCATCAACAGATAACTTTTCCTATTTTGTGCCTGATAATAGTTTTCTTAAAATCTTTTCCTGATCCCCTTTTTCTCATTCCCTATTGCCTACCTTCTCCTATACTGTCGCTGTTATTTATAGTTACCCTCCCTACAGTTATACTTTCCAATCCTTCAGTTTCTACCATAGAGTGCTGACATTAGGTATATAATAAGCAGGACATACAATGCCTCTCTTTCATAGTCTGGCTAACTTCACTTAGCTTTATATCTTTCATATTCAACCACTTTGAATCAAATGTCAGAGTTGCATTGCTTTTTATGGCTGAATGATATTCCATTTTGTATATGTGCCACATTTTTCAATCCATTCATCTGTTCTTGAACATTTGGGTTGATTCTATGTCTTACCATTTATGAATAATGCTGAAATTAACATAAATGTGCAAGTGTTTTTGTTTTCTTATCCTTTGAGTAGATATACAAAAGTGGAATTGCTGGGTCATATGGTAGTTTTATTTGTAGGTCTTTGAGGAACCTTGATATTGTTCTCTACAGTGACTGTCCTAATTTACATGTCCACCAACAGAGTATGAGTTTTCTTTTCACCACAGTCTCACCAGCACTTATCATTCTTTATTGTTTAATCTCAGCCATTCTGACTAGGTCTAAGTGGTATTTCAATGTGATTTTGATTTGCATTTCCCTTATGATAAGAGAAGTTGAGCATTTTTTTTCCCACATACTTTTTGGTCATTCATATGTCTTCCTTGGAGAGCTGTCTGTACAGCTCATTAGCCAATCTTTTTATTTGGTAGTTATTATTATTATTGCAGATAAGCTGATTGAGTTTCTGGTGTATTTTGGTTATCATTCCTTTATCTGTGTCATAGTTTGAAAATATATTCTCCCATTCTGTGGTTTGTCTCTTCATTCTAATTATTGTTTCTTTTGCTGTGCAGAAGCTTTTTAGCCTAATGTAGTCCCAGTGTGCTGTATTCGGGATTATTGCCTGTGCTTTGGGAGTCTTATTTAAGAAGTCTGTATGTCTGATGTCTCCAAGAGATTCCACGGTGTTTTCCACCAGAAGTTTTATTGTTTGAGGTTTCATGTTTATCTTTTGGATCTATTTTGAGTTGATGAGAGAGATAGGTGTCTAGTTTCATTTTTCTGGATATCCAGTTTTTCCACACCACTTGCTGAAGATATTTTTCTGTTCCCCAATGAATTGTCTTGTGCCCTTTGTCAAAATTGGTTGGCTGCATCTTTTGGGGTTTATTTCTCTATTCTTTTAATTGTTCTACACTTTTTCTTTTAATGCCAGTATCATGCTGCTTGATTATCACAGCTATGTAATATATTTTAGGGTAAGAAAATGAGATACCTCCTACTTTATTCTTTTTGCACATTTTATGATTCCAGATAAATTTTATGATAGTTTTTTCTCTTTCTGTGAAAAATATCTCTGGTAATTTGATTAAAATTGCATTAAATTTGTAAATTAATTAAGGTAGACTATATTTTGGTTACATTAATTCTTTCAATATAGGAACATAGGATATTTGTCCATGACACAATTTTAATGTCTTTTTTTAGTTTTTCATAGTTTTCCTTCTAAGAATCTTGCACTTCTTTGGTCAGATTTATTCATAGGCCTCTTTTTTTGTGTGTGGCTATTGTAAATAGATTGTAAATAAGATTGTTTCTTCAAATCTACCTCATTGTTGGTCTATAAAAATGCTACAGATTTTCATATGTTGCTTTTGTATCATGCTCCTTTACTCTCTTCATGTATCACTTCCAGGAATTTTTTTGTGAATTATTTTATATTTTCTATGTATATAATCATCTGCATAGAGATAATTTTACTTTTATTCTTCTATCTGAATGCTTTTTTAAAAAATTCTTTTCTCTGATTGCATTGGCTAGAACTTTTAGTACTACATTGAAAAAAAATGGAGAAAGTGAGAAACCTTGTCTTATTCCAGTTTTCCGTATAAAAACTTTCAGCTTGTCCTCATTCAGTATGATGTTAGCTATGGGCTTGTCATAGGTGGTTTTTTATTGTGTTGAGAAGTGTCCCTTTTAGACTGATTTTGCTGAAAGTCTTAATCATGAAGAAATGTATTTTGTTAAATTCTTTTTCTGCATAAATTAATGTGATCGTATGGTTTTTATCTTTCCTTCTATTAGTGTGATGCATTACATTGTTTTACATATGCTGAACCACCTTTGCATCCCTGGAATAAAGCCTATCTGATCATGGGGTTTAGTCTTTGTAATGTGTTTTTGGATATGATTTGCTAGTATCTTGTTGAAAATTTTTGCATCTGTATTCATCAGGGATATCACTATATAGTTTTGTTTATTTTTTTATGTCCTTGTCTGTTTTAGGGATCAGGATGGTGGAGGCTTCATAGACTAAATTGGGGAGGGTTTCTTCCTTTTGCATATTTAGAAATAGTTTGAGAAGAATTGGCATTAGTTCATCTTTGAAAGTTATGTAGAATTCAGAAGTGAAGCCATAAGGACCTGGGCTTTCTTTAGTGGGAGGATATTTATTTCTGATTCACTATCTTTGCTTATTATTGGTCTTATTCAGGCTTTCTCTTTTCTCCTTGTTCAATCTTTGCAGATTATACATCCAGAAGTTTGTCTATCTTATCTAAGTTTTCTTGTTTGTTGGTGTGTAATCACTTGTAGGATTTTCTCATTACTGTTTCCGTTATGTCTGTATTTAATATTGCCTGATTAATTGCTGATTTTATCTATCTGGTTCCTTTTTCTGTTCTTGATTAGTTTAGCTCACAGGGTGTCAATTTTGTTTATCTTCTCAAAGAGCCAGCTTTTGGTATCATTTATTTTCTGTGTAGCTTTTTTATTCTCTATTTCATTTATTTATGCTCTTTATTATTTATTTCCTCCTGGTATTTTGTTTGTTTGTTTGTTTCTATTGTTTATCCAGTACCCTGAGATGTATTATTAGGTTGTCTATTTTCCACCTTTTCATTTTTTTCTTGTTAGTACTAATTGCTATAAACTTTCCTCTTATGACTGCTTTTGCTGTATACCAAAGGATTTGGAAACTCGTGCAACTAGTTATAATTGGTTTCAATGAATCTTTTGATTTTAATTTTAATTTCTTCAGTGATTGTGAAGTCATTCAGGTTGTATAATTTTCATGTGCTTATGTATTTTTGTGGGTCTTTTCTTCAGTTAATTTCAAGTTTAGGGACCAGCAGTTAGCTGTAATGGCTGTGTCGCTGGACTCACACATAGTTGACCATGGCTCATGTCCCAGACCTGGTGGCTTAAAACTCACGCCAAGCGCATGTGTGCATGCCCAAGATCCTGAGAGGAGAATGGAGGAGAAGGGATTGCGGTGTGGCCATCCCCCCTGGGGGCTGATTTCTCACTTTCTGTCTCTCTGTATCTGTCTGTCTGGCAAGCTCATGTGTCCTATAGCAAAAACCTCTAAAAAAAAAAATTCAAGTTTAATTCCATTGTGGTTAGAAAAGATACTATATATAGGTTCTAAATCTTTGAATTTGAAAAGGCTTCCTTTGGGCCCTGTCATGTGATCAGTCTTTGATAATGTGCCATGTGTGAGTGAGAAAAATGTGTACTTTGTGATTGTTGGGTGACATGTATTATAGAGTTCTGTGAAGTCAGTTCGATTTCTGGTTTTGTTTAGATCCTATTTATCTGTTTACTGTTCTCTAGATGACATGTTCAGAGGAAACTGTAGGTGTTGAGAGCTCCGACAATTATTGTGTTACAGTTTATCTCTTCCTTTAAATGCGGACATCTTTCTTTCACATACTTGGGTGCTCTAGTGTTGGGTGCATTGATATTTTTAAGTATAATATCTTCTTGGTGAATTAGATCTTCTAGTGCTTTATAGTGTCCTTCTTTGTCTCATTTTATACTTTTTGTCTTGACATCTCTTTTGTCTGATATCAGTATCACAACTGCAGCCTTTTTTGGTTTGTATTTGCATGAACATTTTCTTTTGGCCCTTTACTTTCAATCTATGTATATATGGTTCCTTGTAAGCAACAGATAGAAGGCTCGTGTTTTTTTTTTTTTTTTTTTTTCTTTTTTTGGAGAGGTTTTTGCTATAGGGCGTGTGCACTCGCCAGACAGACAGAGAGAGACAGAAAGACAGAAAG
>NW_006204113.1:7990822-8004514 GCF_000334495.1 Tupaia belangeri chinensis
ATTGCTGGGTCATATGGTAGTTTTATTTGTAGGTCTTTGAGGAACCTTGATATTGTTCTCTACAGTGACTGTCCTAATTTACATGTCCACCAACAGAGTATGAGTTTTCTTTTCACCACAGTCTCACCAGCACTTATCATTCTTTATTGTTTAATCTCAGCCATTCTGACTAGGTCTAAGTGGTATTTCAATGTGATTTTGATTTGCATTTCCCTTATGATAAGAGAAGTTGAGCATTTTTTTTCCCACATACTTTTTGGTCATTCATATGTCTTCCTTGGAGAGCTGTCTGTACAGCTCATTAGCCAATCTTTTTATTTGGTAGTTATTATTATTATTGCAGATAAGCTGATTGAGTTTCTGGTGTATTTTGGTTATCATTCCTTTATCTGTGTCATAGTTTGAAAATATATTCTCCCATTCTGTGGTTTGTCTCTTCACTCTAATTATTGTTTCTTTTGCTGTGCAGAAGCTTTTTAGCCTAATGTAGTCCCAGTGTGCTGTATTCGGGATTATTGCCTGTGCTTTGGGAGTCTTATTTAAGAAGTCTGTATGTCTGATGTCTCCAAGAGATTCCACGGTGTTTTCCACCAGAAGTTTTATTGTTTGAGGTTTCATGTTTATCTTTTGGATCTATTTTGAGTTGATGAGAGAGATAGGTGTCTAGTTTCATTTTTCTGGATATCCAGTTTTTCCACACCACTTGCTGAAGATATTTTTCTGTTCCCCAATGAATTGTCTTGTGCCCTTTGTCAAAATTGGTTGGCTGCATCTTTTGGGGTTTATTTCTCTATTCTTTTAATTGTTCTACACTTTTTCTTTTAATGCCAGTATCATGCTGCTTGATTATCACAGCTATGTAATATATTTTAGGGTAAGAAAATGAGATACCTCCTACTTTATTCTTTTTGCACATTTTATGATTCCAGATAAATTTTATGATAGTTTTTTCTCTTTCTGTGAAAAATATCTCTGGTAATTTGATTAAAATTGCATTAAATTTGTAAATTAATTAAGGTAGACTATATTTTGGTTACATTAATTCTTTCAATATAGGAACATAGGATATTTGTCCATGACACAATTTTAATGTCTTTTTTTAGTTTTTCATAGTTTTCCTTCTAAGAATCTTGCACTTCTTTGGTCAGATTTATTCATAGGCCTCTTTTTTTGTGTGTGGCTATTGTAAATAGATTGTAAATAAGATTGTTTCTTCAAATCTACCTCATTGTTGGTCTATAAAAATGCTACAGATTTTCATATGTTGCTTTTGTATCATGCTCCTTTACTCTCTTCATGTATCACTTCCAGGAATTTTTTTGTGAATTATTTTATATTTTCTATGTATATAATCATCTGCATAGAGATAATTTTACTTTTATTCTTCTATCTGAATGCTTTTTTAAAAAATTCTTTTCTCTGATTGCATTGGCTAGAACTTTTAGTACTACATTGAAAAAAAATGGAGAAAGTGAGAAACCTTGTCTTATTCCAGTTTTCCGTATAAAAACTTTCAGCTTGTCCTCATTCAGTATGATGTTAGCTATGGGCTTGTCATAGGTGGTTTTTTATTGTGTTGAGAAGTGTCCCTTTTAGACTGATTTTGCTGAAAGTCTTAATCATGAAGAAATGTATTTTGTTAAATTCTTTTTCTGCATAAATTAATGTGATCGTATGGTTTTTATCTTTCCTTCTATTAGTGTGATGCATTACATTGTTTTACATATGCTGAACCACCTTTGCATCCCTGGAATAAAGCCTATCTGATCATGGGGTTTAGTCTTTGTAATGTGTTTTTGGATATGATTTGCTAGTATCTTGTTGAAAATTTTTGCATCTGTATTCATCAGGGATATCACTATATAGTTTTGTTTATTTTTTTATGTCCTTGTCTGTTTTAGGGATCAGGATGGTGGAGGCTTCATAGACTAAATTGGGGAGGGTTTCTTCCTTTTGCATATTTAGAAATAGTTTGAGAAGAATTGGCATTAGTTCATCTTTGAAAGTTATGTAGAATTCAGAAGTGAAGCCATAAGGACCTGGGCTTTCTTTAGTGGGAGGATATTTATTTCTGATTCACTATCTTTGCTTATTATTGGTCTTATTCAGGCTTTCTCTTTTCTCCTTGTTCAATCTTTGCAGATTATACATCCAGAAGTTTGTCTATCTTATCTAAGTTTTCTTGTTTGTTGGTGTGTAATCACTTGTAGGATTTTCTCATTACTGTTTCCGTTATGTCTGTATTTAATATTGCCTGATTAATTGCTGATTTTATCTATCTGGTTCCTTTTTCTGTTCTTGATTAGTTTAGCTCACAGGGTGTCAATTTTGTTTATCTTCTCAAAGAGCCAGCTTTTGGTATCATTTATTTTCTGTGTAGCTTTTTTATTCTCTATTTCATTTATTTATGCTCTTTATTATTTATTTCCTCCTGGTATTTTGTTTGTTTGTTTGTTTCTATTGTTTATCCAGTACCCTGAGATGTATTATTAGGTTGTCTATTTTCCACCTTTTCATTTTTTTCTTGTTAGTACTAATTGCTATAAACTTTCCTCTTATGACTGCTTTTGCTGTATACCAAAGGATTTGGAAACTCGTGCAACTAGTTATAATTGGTTTCAATGAATCTTTTGATTTTAATTTTAATTTCTTCAGTGATTGTGAAGTCATTCAGGTTGTATAATTTTCATGTGCTTATGTATTTTTGTGGGTCTTTTCTTCAGTTAATTTCAAGTTTAGGGACCAGCAGTTAGCTGTAATGGCTGTGTCGCTGGACTCACACATAGTTGACCATGGCTCATGTCCCAGACCTGGTGGCTTAAAACTCACGCCAAGCGCATGTGTGCATGCCCAAGATCCTGAGAGGAGAATGGAGGAGAAGGGATTGCGGTGTGGCCATCCCCCCTGGGGGCTGATTTCTCACTTTCTGTCTCTCTGTATCTGTCTGTCTGGCAAGCTCATGTGTCCTATAGCAAAAACCTCTAAAAAAAAAAATTCAAGTTTAATTCCATTGTGGTTAGAAAAGATACTATATATAGGTTCTAAATCTTTGAATTTGAAAAGGCTTCCTTTGGGCCCTGTCATGTGATCAGTCTTTGATAATGTGCCATGTGTGAGTGAGAAAAATGTGTACTTTGTGATTGTTGGGTGACATGTATTATAGAGTTCTGTGAAGTCAGTTCGATTTCTGGTTTTGTTTAGATCCTATTTATCTGTTTACTGTTCTCTAGATGACATGTTCAGAGGAAACTGTAGGTGTTGAGAGCTCCGACAATTATTGTGTTACAGTTTATCTCTTCCTTTAAATGCGGACATCTTTCTTTCACATACTTGGGTGCTCTAGTGTTGGGTGCATTGATATTTTTAAGTATAATATCTTCTTGGTGAATTAGATCTTCTAGTGCTTTATAGTGTCCTTCTTTGTCTCATTTTATACTTTTTGTCTTGACATCTCTTTTGTCTGATATCAGTATCACAACTGCAGCCTTTTTTGGTTTGTATTTGCATGAACATTTTCTTTTGGCCCTTTACTTTCAATCTATGTATATATGGTTCCTTGTAAGCAACAGATAGAAGGCTCGTGTTTTTTTTTTTTTTTTTTTTTTTTTTTTTTTTTTTTTTCCTCCACCCATTCAGCCTCCTCATGTCTTTTAATTGGAGAATTTAAACTATTAACAATCACCATTATTATTAGTATTTGCTGACTTATCCCTACAACTTAGCATTTTCTTTGTTGGTTTTTGTCCTCTTATTTCTCTTTGTCTCTCCTTAGTGTACTTGAAATGGTACTGCCTTCAGTACTTCTTGAAATGCTGGTCTTATGCTGCTAAATTCTTTAAGGTTTTGTTTATCTGAGAATGATTTTCTATTATTTATTAAGTACTGCAAGGTTGTCTTCCTTAGAGAAAGGAGTAGAGATGAAAAGGGGTATTTCTTTATGGCAAGACTTTAGACAGTAAATTAAATTCCAGATGGATTATATTTTAAACATAAAAAAAATTTCAAAACATTGATGTATGAATGAATAGCTTTATAAATACAAAAAATGGATTTCTAAAAATGTATATAATAAAACATCAAGAAGAAAATGGAAATTTTTAAATGTATAAAAATTTATATATTTGTCATGTCAAAAGATATAAACTAAGTTAAAAGGTAAGTAAATTTTTTAGATTCTAGATTTTGAAATATTTGCATTTACATAATGAGATATCTTGGAGATGAGACCCATGTATAAACACAAAATTTGTTTATATTTCAGGTACAACTCATAACTGGCCATAATTTTATATGAGACTTATATATTGCAGCATTTTACATTTTTATTTACTTATATATTTATTCATTTATTTTTGAGAGATTTTTGCTTTAGAGCATGTGCACTCACCAGAGAGACAGAGAGACAGAAAGCGAGAAATCACTCACTAGGGGTGATGGCCCCACCACAATCCCTTCTCCTCCCTGGATTTTGTGCATGCGAGCTCAGCACCCAGCATGAGGTTTAAGCCACCAAATCCAGGACTCAGACTGCATTCGACTGCATGGCAGTCCAGCAGCGTAACCATTACACCATCTGCTGGTTCTACATTTTGCATTTTTTTAAATAATTTTGCCAGAGGGCATATGTGCTTGTCAAAGAGACAGCAGAGAGAAGGAGAGGGAGAAAGCAATATCTAATGAGGCATGGCCACACTGCAATCCATTTCATTTCTCAATTTCATTGGGATTTTGGATGTGCACACACACACACACACACACACACACACACACATACATCTCATATGTTTTCAAACCAACACAGCTGAGACTCAAACTGCATGCTTGACCATGTAGGACATGGTCCCCTTAACCATTAGGTGATGGGGCTAGTCAAAATCTAAAGATTTTTCTTTGTTTCATTTCAATAAGGCATGTGCACTGGCCAGAGAGACACAGAAAAACAGAGATTGAGACAGAGAATGTACACTCCAATGGGGGCATGGTTATATTGCATCCCTTCTCCTCCAGTTATTCATCCTTTTGGGATTTTGAGCACACATGCATACATGCTCAGCATGTTTTTCAAGCCACTGGGGATGGAATTCCAACTGTGTGGCCAACCATGCAGGATCTGGCTCCCTTAACCATTGAAGTCTATTTTGTTAACAGCATTTTGATTGAACCTGATACTTGAAGTCAGGTTTGAAAATTTCCACTTATCATACCAGTACTCAAAATGTTTCAAATTTTAGATCATTTCAAATTTAGGATTTTAGCATCGAAGACGTCCAATTTGTCTTTTAAAATATTTAATTTTATAAGTGTTTAGAAATGTTGTATTAATATGCCAATCAAACATCTTCTTTTAAAAAATTCAAAGATCTCAGAAAAATTGGTTGCCTGTGTTCAACCTAATTGATCCTTTTAAATACTTGAGGTATGAACTTAAATTTTCTCATTGTTATATAAACAATAAATGAGAGAGAGACAGAGAGATACAAAAGGAGAGTAAGAAAGCAACCCCAATGTGGCCTAGTTACAATGTAATCCCTTGTCCTCTATTTCTCCATCCTGTCTGGATTTGGGGCATACATGCACATTGGCCCTGTGTGTTTCTCAAGCCACTGGTCCTGGCATTTGAATCTTAGTGAGCTATGTAGGATACATCTCTCTTAACCACTAGGACATGAGGCCTGTCAGGGGATATGTCTTTTATAGCTACAGCCAGTCCCATGGCCTATTAGTTAAGGCAGCTGGATTCTACATGACAGGCTATGCAGTTCGGGTTTTGGACAAAAAGCCTATCATGTGCTTGTGTGTATGTGTGTGTGCAAAATCCTCAAAGAAATGCAAAATGGAGAAGGGATTGTGTTATGACCACCACACCTCCTAAGTGGCGCTTTTTTATTTTCTGTCTGTTTCTCTCTGGAAAGTATGCATGTCTCTGGGGAGGGAGGAATAAAATAAAATAAAATAATAGCCTTAACATAATATATGTCATTTGCCTCATTATTTCAATTTATAGAAATCTATCCAAAGTCCAAAATCCTGCCAGAGATGTACATAAAGATTGTATGCAAAGTAAAACAAATAATGGCCAAAAATATTCTTGTATACCTCTAAAAGGGCATATTTTACTATTTAGAAAATTTTAGGAAAATTTTCATTGAAATGGAAAATAAATTAAAAATAAATTTATAATACAAATATATTATCATACTAATTATAAATTATAAATATATACTATAATATTATTAAGTAAATGTTCTAGAATTAACTCTGAGAGTAGGCTTCTGGGGTTTCATTAATGTTTTGCTTTGTTTTCATTTCTCTTTGTCATATCCCCCAGATAATTTCCAATAACCATGTCTGCCTTAAAATTGAAACTTTTTAAAAAGTATAAATAAACCTTACAAAAGTAAATGCTCTTGTTAAATGGTCTTAGCAGGTGGAGAATGACTTCATATAAAGGAGGTGAATAGACACAAGTAGTATGCAATCATCTGGTTAAGCAATTTGTTTATTGAAGGAGAAACATGTGCATTAGATTTTTCTTTCCCATCTTGAGTTGTTTAACTAAGCTGATAATTATCTGGGTCTCAGCTATGTGTGTGATCACTCACGCTAGCCTGGTGCACATCCGTTAACTTCAGCTGAAGCGCCGATAGGCAGCTTGGAGGCATCATCTTGACATTCATATCAAGATCAGTGTAAAGTAGGCAGCCCCTCAGTAATAGATTACCCAGGATTCCTGGGGAATTTTACCTTTTACCTATGTCATCGTCCCTTGGGAAATTTGGCATTATCTATGTTCAACTCTGTGTGGCATAATAAAATTCTCTAGTAAATACATTTTAAAATTACGTTCATTTGCACAAGGCCCAATTTTTGTTCATCTAAAATTGAGCTGTTTTTTGTTAGCCATACAATTTTGGAAAAGTTGATTATAATCTCAAAGCCTTAATTTTAAAACTGACTCACAAAATACACAATTCGAATAGCTGAGTACATATTAAAAAAATGGAGTTTGCATTCACAATTTCCCATCATTATGAGTCTGCATGACTTCGCTAGAATGTTGTATTAAACATTTAAAGAAGAAATAATACTAAACTGTAAACTATTACATAAACTATTTCAGACATAGAGGAGAATGGAGCATTTCTAACTATTTTATGGGGGCAAAATAATTAAATAGTTCTGATACCAAAACTAGAAAAGATATTATAAAAAATAAAATCATAAGTCAATATTCATTAAGAATATACATGCAGAATCATTAAGAGAATAGTTACAAATCAAAAGAGACATTATAAAAAATGAACAAAGCAGAGTATACAGCAATGTGACACTGATTTTCATTTGCAATGAAAAAATATAACTCATCACATTAAAAGAAAATACACTACTTAATATAATCAGCCTAATAATGTAGAAAAGATATTTGACAATGTTGATACAGCTTAGGATATATAAAAAAAATAAATCTCTTCACACTTGAACTTAAAATTCCTCAATCTTAGAAACCAGACATAAGAAAGTCCTTACAGCTAATATAGTATCTAATAAAAAAACATTGAAAGTTTTTTTTTTTCTATGGGTCCAGCAGTTGGCATAATGGCTATGTCACTGGACTCTCATGTAGTCTACAATTGTTTGAGTCCCTGACCCGGTGGTTTAAACTCATGCCAGGAACGTGTGCGAGCATGGCCAAGATCCCAAGAGGAGAATGGAGGAGAATGGATTGCGGTGTGGCCATCCCCCCAGAGGGTGATTTATCACTTTCTGTCTCTTTGTCTCTCTCTGTCTTGCTAGTGAGCACACAGACCCTATAGCAAAAATCTCCCCCCCCCAAAAAAAGTTTTTCCCTGTGATATGATTGGAGCCACAGCATAGAAATTCACTTTGACTGTCATTTCAATATTTTTCAAAGGGTTTATCTACAGCTAGATAAATAAGTATAAAGCAAACAGATAAGAAAAACATGAGTAAACATATTTTTTTCTAATACAATTATAGACAAGAAAAACCCTAAAAAATGCACAAAAGAAACCTTAACAGGCAAATTCAGAAAAGTCATAGGAAACAGTCTCTGCTCAGTATGAAATTATCTTTAGTTACTAATGATAATAATAATTGAGATATTAAACTGAAATACATGATTTATAATTTTTTAAAAAACCTAAAATACTTAGGGATAATTGTAATAAAAGAGCAAGAGCAATACATGGAGAAAAAGAGAAAACATTGCTAAAGAGTGTAGATTAGAATGGGATGAGAAATAATCTACATTAGTGCAATAGAAGAGTCTGTATTATTAAAATGTCAAGCTTCTCCAATATTATCTCAAGATTAAACTTAATCTCATTCAAATTCCCAGCAGGATTTTAAAAAATTTTCAGTAGAGATTGGCAAGCTTATTCCAAAATTTATGTGGGAATGCAAAGGGCCTAGAATTACCAAATTAACCTTGAAAAAGAAGCATGAAGTAAGAATACTTACACTACCAGATTTTAAGATTCCTGTAATGCTACAATAATCAAATAGTTTGGTAATATGCTTAAGACAGAAAAGTTGGTCAATAAAACACAATAAAGAGTTAAGGAATAAGTCCATATTTAACTATCATCTGATTTTACAAAGATGCTTTTAAAGAATAACTTTACTAACTTTGTTTTATTTATTTATTTTAATTTGACCAGAGAAAAACAGAGAAAGAGAGAAGGGGGGTTATTGAGGAAGCAAGCCACCAGGTCCAGGACTTGAACTGTGGTTGGTCATGTGGGCGTCCAGTACCTTTAACCACCATGCCACCTGCCAGTCCCAAGGAAAGTATTTTTAACTATATGATATCAGAAAAATTGAATGTCCACATGAAAAAAAATAAATAACCACTAAATTACATTCACTACAAAAATTAATATGTGATGGGTCACAGACATATTATATATATGCTAACATTTCCAAACTGCCAGAAGATAATACAGAAAACTAACTTTACAACATTGGTATAGAAATATAGATATTTAATTGAATACTAAAAGGATTGTCATAAATTTAAGTGAAATAATATAATAAATTAGACTTCCTCAAAATGAAAGCTTCACCCTTTCAAAAGGCACCATTAAAACTAAATAGGCAAAGCCAGAGATAGGAAAATACACGTTTATCAAAGACTGCCATTCAGAACATACATAAATCACTCCACATTAATAAACACTAATGACCCAATAAAAACAGACAAAATACTTGAAGAGGCATTTCAATTAATATCCCTATATCATAATTAAAACTGGCAAATAACCGCATGTAAAAGTACTCAACATCATTAGCCATCAGTGAAATGCAAATTCAAACCACTGTGTAATTTGGCCCCCTCCCACTGCCCGCTAGACTGACTAAAGTCAAATGTCTAAAACTCAGACACTCAATATTTAGAAGGACATAGAATATCCAACTATGTTATTTTGAATTATGTAGGAAATACAATCACCATAGAAGGAGGAAACGGCTAAAGGAGAAATTTTGGGAAACGGTTGTGGAGATTGAATCAGGAAAGGAGCCACAGAATGAGATAGAGAGGCAGTCAGAAAAGCAGGACAGCAAAGTCTGAAGAGATCCAGTTTCAGAGGTCAATCAGTATTCACTCTAAACAGTTTCCAGAGTTTGACTTTGAACACACAGTGAGACCTTCATGAAATAAATAAAGTATCACAAATGCACGAGGATAAAAGCTAGAGTGAAATTCATTGAAAAATTAGTGTTAAAAGAACAAATAAGGGAACATAGTACAGAAAATTCTTCTGGGGCCAGTTCATGTCTAGTGGTTAAGAGAGCTGGATCCCTCATGGATGATCACATAGTCCAAGTCCTTAACCAACAGCGTGAAAAACATGCTCTGTGTGTGTGTGTGTGTGTGTGTGTGTGTGTGTGTGTGTGCACATGCATAACCAAGATCCTGAAGGGAGGGAGAGATGAAGGAGAAGGGATTGTATGTAGCATGACCTCTACTGAAAAGCACATAATATAGGAAACAAAAAAAAAGCGAAAGAAAATTTTTAAAAAGCCAGAATAAGGAGCTGGACAGTGGTACAGTAGTAAAACTCAAAAGCTCTGCGAGGCAGTCTCACGTAGGAAGGTTTTCAGTCCATGCCCACCTCCCTCCCAGAGTGTAAGAAGTAGAAGCTTGCTTACAATCCATATACGACTGGTTAAAGACAAGACTGGAGGTAGATCGTGGCATTGAGATCCTGTTACGGATTCTTTCTTTTTGTTTCTTTTACTCATGGAAGAAAGAAAGAACGAAACTTGTAAGAGGGAGAGAGAGAGGACCTGAAGGGCAGATTGGACTGGAGAAAAGTCACTCATAAGAGAAAGCAAGTCTTTTATTTATTTATTAAATGTGCATGTTTGCAGGTTTTCTAGTTCAGTTTAATAATAGAACAGGTCTTTGAAAGTTTGTAGAAAATGTGGATTATGGAAAAAAACTCTTCATCAATTTCAAAATGTTTTGGAATGAAAAAGAAATGAACTTTAAGGAATGAAAAATATATGAAGGCTTGGTATAGTGATGTGCCCCTGTAATCGTACAAACAGGGAGGCTGAGGCAGGAGGAATGTGAACTGAAAGCTGGCCTGGGCAATATAGTGAGACTCTCTCTTAAAAAGATCTGGGTGTGGTGGCTCACACCTGTACTCCCAGCTGGGAGCCCGTAACAACCACCATGAACAAAAAGAAAGTAGACTGAAAAAGAAAAGTAGAGAATAGAATAGGGGGCTGTACCTATCCGCAGGAAGGCCTAATCAAAAGACATTGCATAGAAAAAGTGAGAGATCATCAGTTAAATTAATATTGGCAGAAGGAATAAAGAAGGATTGAAAAATGATAAGCATGAGGGTTTTAGAGATGTTAGAACTCAGCAATAGCTGTTCTTGAAGTAGCACAGTGAATTTGACTAATAAACACAACATGGTTGCTAAAGTCTCAGAAACAACAAGAGTCAGAAATTAGAGGGTGTATGGGGAGTAGGACGCTCACTGAGTGAGGCAGGAGCTCATTCTTCAAGTAGTGAACAGCAACAAAAATGGGAAAGATCATTCTTTTTAAATTTATTTTTTAATTTGGTTTTTGCCTTAGGATGGGTGCACATGCTAGAGAAAGAGAGAGGAAAAGTGAGAAATCACTTCCCAAGGGGGGATGGCCACACTGCAATCCCTTCTCTTCCATTCTCCTCTCAGGATTTTGTGCATGCACTCACTCACACCTGTTATGATTTTCAAGCTGCCAGGTCCTGGACTCAAACTGTTATTGATTATGTAGGAATTCAGAGTCTTAAGCATCACACCATCTCTTGGCTCTGGGAAAGACTATTTTAAATAAACAGTATGCTGCTATTTCCCTGAGGATGAAAGTAAAATTATTTCTCCCCCAAAGGCAACTTAGCTTTCCTGTTACGTAGATGTACATATTTGATCATTTTGCCAATGTGGACAAATCATGTGTAACCACTTTATTTCCTTTCAGATAACACAAGTCCATAAAGAGCTTGATTACTATCCTATTTGAAAGGTGGTAGCAGGATCCCTCATCTTGACAAATATAAAACATGAACAATGAACTACACCATTCCTCACATGTAGATATGAAGAGTGCTTGAATTTAAATACTGGGAGCCGTGGGAAGGCAGGTGCACCACTTGTTCATAAAGGCAGGCTCTGAAGTTGGATGACCCAAGTTCAGATCCTACCTCTATCATTTAACTTCTAGGAGAATTCAGATCTGTTCTTATTTGCAGTTTTCTTTTCAGAAAGCTGAGGTTAAAACTACTTTATTTATTAACTATTTATAGAATCAGATACATGAATATGTATGTGCATTACTTAGCATAGTGCGTGGCCTATTGTAAGCAGTCAATTCACTGTCCTTGGTCCTGATGATGATGACAATGTTGACACAAAAATGACCGGCTAAAGAGAGGCCAGGCCACGGGATCTCTCAGTCTAAATTTTCTGCCCGCGAGTACCTCTGGAAAGACATGACTTCCTTGAGAAAGCAAGACCGTGCAGGCTTCCTAGGAATACCAGTGAGACAATATTTCCTAAATTAGTTCTAGGATTTCATTCCTCATAAAAAGATTAAGAGTTCAATTGAAAGTATTAAGAGTTTTAGTGGAAAATTTTCCAATGTACTTCTATACTTGGTACAAAATTTTACACTTAAGGGTATTGTCCATGGAACACTTAACATTTCTTGACTTCACCTCCCTTCCTTGTCCAGAAGATACAGTGTTACTATAAGATAAACAGAAAAAGAAAATCCTAATGTTTTTATCATGCACTCTACAATAATTATTTGAGAACTATCAGTGTTTAAAATAATTGTCCAAAGGAAGATTTATTATCCTCCTTAAATGATTTATGGTAGATCCAGAAGAATTAATTGTTAATTTCTATAATAAATGCCCAAGGCAACCTCATTCTTACTGATTTCATACTCCAAAATCATAATAACGACACTTCAGAGAATAGTTTTGTATTCCTTATTCCAATTTTTTTTTATAGTTTGAAAGATTTGCCTAAGAGACCAACACTAAAATCCAAGATTATTTATGCTTTACCAGGTTGTGTTACATATGGGGTCACATGTATTAATAATAAAGTAACTTTCATGGATTCTGATTTCTAGTCCTCTAGAAAATTACTTCCCTCACTAGTCAAACATATCAGGGATCCTGATGGAGATAAATAAGATGCTCACAAACAAGCCAGTTTTCTGCTGTTACTGTTTCATGGAATCCTTAAATGCCTCCAGGCCCCTGATGAATAATCTCATGCCCACCAGATGCTGCTGTTTCCCCTAGGAACATGGAACACACATGTCTTCTGTATCTGCCACAGCTGTTCAGTGCACTGCTTTGAAAAAGGAAAGATTTCCTTTCTCCTTCTGGGTGGTTCCCAGTAAGTGGCACTCTCAAAATATGCTGCTTATGTCCCAAAGTGTTTCAGATATTTCTGCACAGCTATTGCTCTTGTTATTTTGTTATTTTAGCTGTTGTTCTTGTTTTGTTTTTAATTTGAAAAAAATCTCTGTTCAACATCACATTTAGAGTTGAATTGAGAAAGGGATGGACCCGGAGCACAGCCAAGTGACAGATTCCATATTGTGCATAGAATTATCTCTTCTCTCCCACGAAAATGTTCTTTCTGGGGAACCTCACAGAAATGGATGTTGACTATGCCTACCACAGGCTGGAAGGTATATACGATTCTCACTCAGATGTAAGCTGTTGCTCCCCCTCCAACTGCTTCCTGGGTTCCCTACCTTTCATCATACATACTAGCCCCCCACCTGGTCACCAAGCATATTTACCCTTCTTGTCTTTTCATTACATGAACCCTATCTTTGATGTTTTAAATATGAAGCTTGCTAACTTGATTACTAGGTAGGGACACCAAGGAAGCAAACATTTAATTTAATTATCATTATTATTATTATTTTGGAGAGGTTTTCGCTATAGGGCACGTGTGCTCGCCAGACAGACAGAGAGAGACATAGAGACAGAAAGAGAGAAATCACCCCCCGGGGGGGTGGTCATGCCGCAATCCCTTCTCCTCCATTCTCCTCTCAGGATCTTGGGCAAGCATGCACACGCGCCCGGCATGAGTTTTAAACCACCGGGTCCAGGACGCGAACCGCGGTCGACTACGTGGGAGT
>NW_006204113.1:8004535-8038910 GCF_000334495.1 Tupaia belangeri chinensis
AAGAGTGTTCTTTACACAGTTCCAAGGATTCCTGGTCTTTACTAGAAGAGGATTATAATTTTTATGAGACCTCATTGTCTCTATTATTGAGTGCTTTTTAGTTCATTTGGAAGGACAAGTTGTTAACCATGAGATTCCAAGCAAGGACTACGAGTAGCATAGAATTAAGTGCTCTGTTTGTCAGATTACCACTAATTCACTGGGAATGAGCACGGCTATGAATGGGCCAGCCTGGTGTGGTTCAGGTGGCTGGATCCTACATGGCCAATTCAATTATTAACAGTTAGTCCTATCTGATTATGGTCCATAGATTAGATCTTAACTCTTATTTAGATGCAGGTTGAAAAAGAAAGAGCGTTCTTTACACAGTTCCAAGCTAGAAGAGGATTATAATTTTTATGAGACCTCATTGTCTCTATTATTGAGTGCTTTTTAGTTCATTTGGAAGGACAAGTTGTTAACCATGAGATTCCAAGCAAGGACTACGAGTAGCATAGAATTAAGTGCTCTGTTTGTCAGATTACCACTAATTCACTGGGAATGAGCACGGCTATGAATGGGCCAGCCTGGTGTGGTTCAGGTGGCTGGATCCTACATGGCCAACTATATGGTTCCAGTTCCAGACCCGGTGGCTTGAAAAACAAGCCAGGTGTGTATGCATGTGTTCTGCCCAAAATTCTGAGATAAGATTGAGGATAAGGAATTTCAGCAGCCTGACCATCTACCCAGGGGCTGATTTCTCACACTACCCCACCCTCCAGTGAGTGTACAGGTCTTACAGCAAATGGAAAATAATTAAAAAATAGGGTCCAGCAGATGGTATAGTGGTTAAGGTGCTAGACTCCCACTTGGTCAACAATAGATCAAGTCCTGAACCCAGCAGCTTGAGACACCCCAGGCATGTGTGAGTGTATGCCAAAAATCCCGAGAGAATGGAGGAGAAGGCATTTCTTCTGTGTGGTCATCCCCCCTCGGGAGTGATTTCTCACTTTCTTTTTCTCTGTCTCTCTGGTGAGTCCATGAAACCGATAGCGAAAGGCTCTCAAAAAATAATAATAATAAAATAAATTTTAAAAAGTTAAAAAGAAATAAAAGAATACCTATAAATAACATTAGAGGGCAAGTACTAAAACTCTCTTAAAATATGAATAGGAATTGATTAGAAGGAGAGTTGGTCAAAGTAAGGAAAAGAAACTTTCATATGACAAATCCTTTCTGCTACTTCAGGTTCTAATGACATATTCTGATCACTAGTGATGAATTCCATATAATGTACCAGCAGCTTAAAATGGAACACAGTGGGAATGAAAGAGTTAAAGGTCCCTCAGGTAAATAATGGTGAAACAACTTGCTTTAGAAGCCAGGGTTATAAGAAAGAAACCCATTTCTACCTGTGTCATTTTGGCAGTGAACTACTTTCCCAGATTCCTACCTTTTCACCTCTATTCATGACAAAATTTGCTCTTCAGAATTGGACTTTTCAACATGAGGTGTATTGTTATGCTAATTCCAAGGGGGAAGTTAAAGCTTTGCTAATTTTAAATCAAATTAGCTCTGTTTTAACTAAAGCCTGAAGCTTATGATCTTTTATTCAGCATTTTATAGCCTTAAGTCCATTCTTATAAAATCCTGATGCTTTGGCAAAACTAGGGAAAAATATAGTTGTTTTAATAAATTCTTGATTTAGATGTCCAATACATTCACAAATAAGTTGCAGGAATAAGTGATTTCTGAACTGAAATCAACAACACAATTAGCCGAGTGTATCCTGTTTTTTTTTTTTTTTTTTTTTTTTTTTTTTGGAAAAGTCTTTTTTAGGGTTTTTAGAAAATGGAACAGTCATTTTACAGGACTTGAGAAAATTTAACTCTTCAAGAAACAGAAGAGACTTTCTGTTGAGAAATGAAATTTGTATTTAATTTGTTTTGTAAACCAATTGCGAAGTTTTATGGATAAGTGTGCTGTGCCGTCACTGGCTTAGTCTAAATATAGAGGACAATCTTCCTCTTTTGTTACTCATTCCATTATGCCCCCTCACTGTATTAACACATAAATGATGATGACATCAAGCTTGAGGAATTTAATAGATACAGTCATATTATCTACCTATCTACTAAATTTTTACTGATGTTTAATTTATATTAAGATGTCACTGGGAATAACAGGAACAGTTAAAATCATTGAAAAATTAAATGTCTTTATTTGGGAATTTGTGTCCAATAAGAACAGTATTGGAGGCTCTGCCTGGCTACACAGTGGGTAGCAAACTGAACTATAGTACTGGAAGCCATATGGCCGATGGCAGGTTTGGATCCCCTGGTTAGCCTGGAACACTCTGGGGTATGCATGGGTAGCCAAAATCCTCACAAGTTGGAGGCTGTGGGAAAGCAATCATGGAGTGATGATATCCTGTGCTTCTCATTTCTCTTTATCTCACGTGAATGTGCAAATACTCTCTATTGTGCATAAAAATAAATTAAAAACTTAAAAAAAGAAGTATATAATTATAATAAATAAAAAAAGGAAGAGAAGGACCAAAAAAAAAAAAACAGTTTGGGATATAAAGGTCTTGTGATCCCATCCTAAAGAGTTAGATGCTTCATGGAACCTGTAAAATAGGAAACCATCAGACAAGTCTGAACACTTAGTGAGAATCAGCCTATAAGTGCCTGGAATTATATCATACAGTTTTAACCTCCCGTCTGGGGTGGAGATACCTGCACTTAACGCACCTCACTGATTCACCTGGGGTTGTTCTAACTGGTTTTATTTGTTGAGAGCCTATTATACATCAGGTTCTGGGCTCAATAGCAGACCACATCTATTGCCTGTCTATAACCTTAGGTGGAGATGCAGTAGTTATCTCCTGGGCACTTAGGTGAAAGCCGGGGTTAAAAAAAGTTGAATTATCTACTTCAAATAGCATACAAATGGCAAAGCAAGGAGTTAAGAAATCAGAAGAATTTAACACTAATCCATGAGTGAGTCATGAGAAGCCTGAATAATTGCATTCTTCATACTTCTCATTCAGACTCCCCTTCTTCATTGTCTAATGTTATTCTCATTTATGTTTCTGTTGGATCATTGGAAAAGTCGTGACACATATTTGCATAGAAAAATATAAAAAAGGCATCATGACTTTCCTAATAACCTAATAGGTACCCCACTGTGAGTTTCCTAGAATTGAATGTCATATCTTAGAGTGATGGAAGAAGTCACCAATAGTGTATAATTTTGCTCTTAATCTGGTCAGTGGAGCAGCTATATAAATGGAAATTTTTTCATGCACTTAAGAGTTAAGGCTCTTCCTGTACAGAGGTATTCTAAAGGCTCCTAGGTAACTCAGAGGACTCTTCAGTTAAAGATATCCTGTACAGTCTCACACAATTAACTCCTTAAGGTTTAAAGATGAAGGACCTACTGGTGTGACTAGTTGCCCACCAAGAAGTAATTCATTCCACAAGAAACATTTTTGATCTTTTTGATCCTCCATTCTACCCCAAGTAATCAGACAAAACAAAGATGTATGCATTTTTATGATCTAACACTCAATAGAGTGCCTGACAGAGCATTAACACTCATAGAAACAATAATGTTAACATTTCCCGATATATAAATTTTAATCATATTTTGTTTTGTTTTGTTTTGTTATGGGGCATCTGTGATTGCCAGAGATAGACAGAGACAGACAGAAAGGGAAAGTGAAAAGTCATCCTCTGGGGAGATGGTCATGACACAATCCCTTCTCCTCTTTTCTCACACATGTGCTAGGCGTGATTTTCAAGCCACTGGGTCTGGGACTCAAACTGCAATAGGCTATGTGGGAGAACAGCACCTTAACCACTACACTACTTTCTGTCCCCACTAATCACACTTTATAAGTCCTTGATGTTCATTATTTAATACTCATTGCATTCTTTAATGTAGGTACTATTCTTGTTCATGGTTTTAGGCAAGAAATAAGAGGTATAGAAAGATATTATTTTACTCACATTTACAACACTTGTTTGTACCTGAAGTATTAGACTCTACAGTTCTGAAGCACTAAACGGATTTACTTCTCGCAGAAAGTCCCAAGAGTTAGAAACAACTCCTGACACATAATTAAGATAGAAGCTGTCCAGAGAAGCCAAGTAGATGGCAGAAAGAGTAAGGCTGGCCAAGCATCCGACCACACCAGAAACTATATAGCTGCTACTAAGATGGGTGATTTGGGCTCAGCCTTCATGCCTGAAAATGCCAAACTCCTCCTGTTCAACAGCAACAGGCCTTTTCCTCTATCCCCTGCCTCTTTTGTGTAGCTACATATAAGGATTGAAATCCAGCGTCTTGGTGAGCCTCAACAGTAAATCCCTGATGTGCTCAAGAGGAGGTGAGAACAATTGCAAGAGGTGCCACACTCACCCTCTGTGTCCTAGAAATAGATCTTTAAACTACATTAGTAATTAATGGTGCATTTCATGTTCTTGAATTTCTCTGTACTAATTGCTTGCCTCAGGGTTCACACTGACAATTAGAAAGAACCACAGAGGCAGCAGAACTCTCTCCTCTCATCAACGTTTGCATCATCAGGGAAGTTTAATTCCATCTTTAGGAAGACACTTTCAATGATACTAAAGTCTTGAAGAATGTGAAAGCCCCCTCTATTATCTTCTTTAACATTACTTTTATCTTACTGTCTGACAGAAAGTATGCATTCTCAGACCACCAGCTCTAGGAAGTCCAAGGATTAATGTTTACTGATACAAGTTTCAAGTGTCAGAAAATATTTGAAGAAGAAATGACAAAGACTGAAACCATTTAGAACATCATCTCCATTCATCATGCATAGTGAGCTTGGTTCTTAAAGAATTTTGACTGTAACATTGTTAGTGTAAGTGCTTATCATTTGGTAAGAGGCACTGTTTTCTCTGCTACAAAAAGTCATACAAATTCTGGATGTGATGGAAAATCTCTTATTTTTCTTACCAACTAACATATGCCAATGTATCCAGATAATGGCATGTATTATGCTTATGGACACCTCTGGCAGCCAATAAAACTAAGCGAACTAAAAAATATATGCATGCTTGACTTTCAAATGCATTATTTACTCAAGGCTACAAATTAAGTGACTATGCTTATCCAGAAATCCAGAGGATGTTTCAGTGTATCCTCATATTTAATTTCTTTCTTACCCTTAAACACTCCTGAGAACTCTATTTTCTTATTATATATATATATTTTTTCTATCAGCTTACCTAGCTTAACTCGTTTTATCTTCCCATTACCCCAGATTTTCTGTCAGGAAGGAAATAGTTTTGAGCTCATCTTAGAAACTATCTTCCAGAATGCTATGACCTGATTATAGAATGAGGCATGTGAACATTAAATAACAGAAGGACGATTCTATAACCACTGCAAATAATTCAAAACAAGCTACTGTGATTTAAATAGATCGGTTAGCTATTAATCACTTCTTTAAGTAACCTTTGTAGTTTTGTTTTATACTGCGCTAGCTATCTCATTCAAAATCGACAGAAAACTTCAAGGAGAGTAACCAAAAATGACTTGTATCTAAAATCCATGTGACTTATCAATAAGGAGAGCTGCATTGCTTCTCTTATTTTATTCGTGGAACAGGTAATCATTAAAATTAAGGCCTTGATAAAATGAAACAGGGTAATTTATCTTCGGCTGCATCTCACATACAAGGGAAGTAACTCATGAATAGTTATAGAGCTCAAGCTTTTGGGATAAAAAAAGCACTAATGGAAAGATCACAGTAATTACATAGAAGCCAACCCTTCGATATCAATAGCCACTTACAGATTCATAGGCAGAGGTAATGAAAGAATTATAATTATTATGAATATTCCTTATTAGACTTTAATTATCAGGGCAGGATCCTGGGCCTTGATGATTCTTTAATAAAAGATAGGCTGATTCCCTAATTTAGCAGTTTTCATTTAAAAGCTCATTAGCCGCAATATTCCACAAAGCAACAAGATTCAAGAGGAGAGAGAGTGCAGAGGTAAAGATATTCAAGTTTCATTTTCAAGTGTAGACTTTGTGATTTACACACACATGGTAAATATATATATATATATAATACATTGTGCATTTTATAGTCCTTATTGTGCTATGGAATATTAACCCTTTAATATTTCCCAAAGAGAGGGAACTCTGTTACTTGGTACTGAGAGTATTTTGGATGCTGCAATATCTGAAAGTCCGTGTAGGTGATAGGATGTAGAGCTATGTCCATTGCCTTGTGAACTTCAGAAAACCCATTACTTAGCCTAACTCATCACAAAGCCAATGGAGTTTTGAAATAGTGACTCAAAGAGGCCAAGCGCCAAGACTATCTTCAAAATTGAGCCCCACAAACCTGTCAATGGTCTCAGCTGATTGATAACTTACACATAAAAACAAGTGAAATTCTTATTGGTTGTATAGTAATAATTTATATTGACTTTATTAGAGGAGAGAAAGCATAAGTTATTGGTAAGAGAAAAAGATGTTTAACAGTACTTTCAGGTAAAGCATTACCCAGAGTCTCTTCTATAAAAGTTTTTGCTCTTTTTAATCTTTCCTCTGAAATTTGCAGGAAGTACTTGATTTTTAAATTGCATTATTGTGGATTTGCATTCTTCATGGTGAATACATGAAAAGTAGCCATTATTAAAGTTTCTTTTTATAAATGTTGAAAATGAAATGAATTGCAACCCTAGTAGAGCTGTTTTAATGTTCTCTAAGAATATTATTTTAACATTTAATTGTAAACCATCAGTTAGTAACTCCTGGATTGATTTTTTTTTTCAGTGTGAGTAAGAGAGGTAGGAATGGTTTCTAATTTCAGTACACGCACCCTCTTTCTTAAACACTCAAGAGAAAAACGTATGATTTCATGTGAAAGAGAAATATGGGGATTACTGCTCTTTTCTTATTAATAATTTCTACTTCTATATTGGAGATGGATTGTGAATCTTATCTGGAGGTTATACTTTTAAATAGTCAGATTAAAAGCTGTTATAAAACAGCTTTTCAAATCTGAATGTAATTGGAGCTCATTCACAGCCCATTTCCATCATAATAAGATTTAAGATGCGAATGCAGAGGAAAAAAAAAAAAAAAGGCTGATTCAGTCCCTTGGCACAATGTAGAATTGTTCTCTATAGTAATACCTGTAAGGTTTTATCCAGGCTGGTAAGACACCCTGATCTCATGACCTCATTATTTTTAACTTGAAATGTTGTTTTCTAATGACAGTAATATGTATTCTACCAAACCCTCTCTCTCTCATTAAAAAATTAAAAAAAAAAAAAAAAGCATTTTGGAAACTAACTATGAAGGAAAATTGGCACACCCTTCCCAGTACCTGAGGTTTCATTTCAATTCAGCGCTGTCTGGTAAAATAAGCACTATTTAAAAGTGGAGGGGAGACAAAAAGAAGAAACGTGAGAATTCTGAGACATGGTTTGTATGGTCTGTTTAAAAGCTTCTGAAAGATCTGCATGTGTGTCGGTGGGTGGGGGGACACAAGCAGAAGAAATTTTCCTTCACACAGCAAAGACTATTTATGGAAAGTACATAGTTATAATCGTAATGGAAAAAGGAAGCTTTTACTTTTCTTAAATTCAGATACAAGTTAAGAATGTACACTTTCACCATTTGTATTCACCAAAGTAATGTAATCCATTGGCATAGCAATTAGATAAGATAGAGACATAAAATTTACCCAGTACAGAAAGAACTAAAATATTCTCCCCAGGGGAGATGGCCATGCCACAATCCCTTCTCCATTCTTCCCTCTGGATCTTGGACATGCATGCATATGTGCCTAGAGTGAGTTTAAGCCACTGGGTCCTGGACTCGGACCGCGGTCAACTGCATGGGAGTCCAGAGACATAACCATTACGCCAACTGCTGGTCCCCCATCATTTTTCCACTTTTGAAGTCTTTAAAAAATTAACTGCAGGAGCCAGCAGGTAACACAGTGGTTAAGATACTGGACTCCCACATGTCCAGTAGAGGTTCCAGTCTTGTTCTTGGCAGCATGAAACTCACACTGGGTTCATGTTGTTTGAGTTTCCAAAATCCCGGGAGGAGAATGGAGAAGGCACTGTGGCTTGGCCATCCCCCTTGGGCAATGATTTCTCTCCTTCCCTATCAATATTTCTGTTTCTTTCCAGTGAGTGCATGTGTCATATGGCTAAAATTTTAAAAATAAGTAAATACAAATAAAATAAATAAAAATTAATTGCATATATTTTATAGCTTATTAACTATACTGATATTTTATATGTATACTTCTTTTAATCTTTGAATATTTTCCTTAGATTTTATATATTGTTAATTATCGGAACCTACCTTCAAATAATTTATAGTTTCACGGGCCACATGCAGGCCTTAAATTGTTTAATTCTAATTCTTCCTCACATCCTTTGTCGTATTGTTGTTAGGTACTTTTAGACTTACATTTTTCTGTGGTAGGTAGGCAGTTAGCTAATAATGAGCGGGCAGCCCTAAGAGAATAGCAGAAGGACACATGTCACATCAATCACAATTTATCAGGAGTTACAACCAGACCCTCCTTCTTTCCACCCAGCTCCTGGCGCTGGGAGAGTGAGGCAAATACCATTTTTCTTTCTTGGTACCTAAAGAAGACACATAGGGATGATTGCAAATTTCCCTCTTATCATCCCTCATAAATACAAAAAGACCCAACCAGACATTTTGGTCAACATCCCAATTCCCACTGGGGTAATAAATAAATTGGGCAGTCTATCCTAATTAAGCATCATGGATCACACTGGGCATGTGCTGTTAGGTTATCAAATTCCTCAAATTATTATTATTATTTTTTTTTGGAGAGGTCTTTTTTTTTTTTTTCTATAGGGCGTATGTGCTCGCCAGACAGAGAGGCAGAGAGACAGAAAGTGAGAAATCACCCCCCAGGGGGAATGGCCACGCCGCAATCCCTTCTCCTCCATTGTCCTCTCGGGATCTTGGGCACACACGCACACGCGCCTGGTGTGAGTTTAAGCCACCGGGTCCGGGACTTGAACCGCGGTCAACTACGTGGGAGTCCAGCGACAGCCATTACACTAACTGCTGGTCCCTCAAATTCTTCACCTGTGAGAGAAATGCACAAGGCAGGAGGAAGCCCACAAATTCATACATAGGACATAGATAGTGTGACAGACTTCTCACCGTTAAATATTCATGATCACCTCTGGTAATAAAAATAACAAACTAAAACCAGTTCCAAAGGCAGCAGTTGCTACTTAGCAACCTCCCTACCCAAAGGTCTCTTGTGTATACTTCTTTTCTAAAATCTTTCTTTCCTATTAAAATTCTCTTTCCTACCTACTTTTATTGTGGTTGTGGCTTTATATTGCACCTCGGGACAAGTCTCTCATTTGAGTGATCTGGATCCAAAGAACCAAGGACTTCACCCATCCTATGACACCACCATTTTGATTTAGGTAGTCATAAGAAAAATAATTTTATATTTTTAATTAGATATGTCTTTTTCAGCTTTTTTTTTTTTTTTTTTTACATTTCTTTCTCTGTAGTTTTAAAAAATATTTCTTGTAATTTCATTCTGATGGAACTGACTTTTCTTAAACTTTGTCTGAAAAGACATTTTCTTTGGACAAAGAAATCTGGGCTTATCGGTATCATTCCATTGTCTTCCAGTTTTCAGAGTTTCTGATAAAAAGTCTTCTTTCAGGAACCCAGACAGTGGTATGGCTATAATACAACACTCTGCAAGGTAAAATTGTAGGGACTTGTTCAGAGAGAAGCCCTGAGGATGTGGAGACATGCTCTGAGAAAACATCACCTGTCCCTTTCAGTTATAGCAAAACCTTACAGCTTGTCCTTTCCTAGACCCTTACTGCAGGCAGACCAAAGGATGGAACTTTCCAGGGACCTTCCAACACATAAATCTGATGAAATTCAGGAAACATCAGGATCCCAATTAGCAAAATCCAACCCCTCCTCAGCCTCTGTAAGACTCAATAGCCTTATCAACACCCCTTTGATGTTTGTAAGAAAGTATCCTTCCCCACCTCTGCAGCTGGGCTTCTTTCACCAGATAACAAGTTCTTTGGGATTTCTCTTCCACATGGATGTAATCGGGAGATACATATGGCCCAGTATGTTTAAGCCCATATAGATTGGTTACCTGCTTCTTATTGTCTGTAAAATATGAACTTATCTATGGAATGTTGATATTTTACGTATGCAAAACATGTAATAAATACATGTATGTAGTGTTGGCTTTGCCCAATAAATAAAGGCGCCCAGTTTGGGCAGCATAAATTGCTTGGGTTGCTTAGGCTCAGGCCACTTGTGTCCACTGCTCCTCTGTCTCTTTGTCTCTTTCTTTTGGCTTCTTCTTAGATCAAGCTAAGTCCGGGACAGATACTGATACAGAACCACATGAGAAGGTTCCCGGTTCATGTCCAGAAACCTCCCTGAGTATCCTGGGTGCACACATGCCCGTGATCTACTGCCAGCTGCAGATCAGGGTGGATCACAATGCAAAGACATTCTTGGGAATTCCTATCTGTCTCTGTCTTTTTTTCTTACTCATGGCATAAGGAAATAAAATCTCCTTTCATTCTTTTACTAGATTGTCCATGTAAGAAAACTTGAAAAAGTTTATTAAGACTATATATGATGAAAAATTATGTAAGGGCCTAAAGAATAAAATTTGCAGCAAAATTAACTGGTGTTTGCATTATCCAAAAACTTTTTAAGTCTTCTTGTACATAACATGTATTTTTCCATTGACTGCTTTTAAGATGTTCCCTTTGTCTTTCATCCTCAACAGTTTCAATCTATGTGTCTAGAATGTATTGTTTGACGTGGTGTGTTTGAACTTGGTAAATATGTTCTTGGAGTTACATTACCTGCTTGGATTTATGATTTGAGGTCTCATTATTTTAAAAATTTCTTAGGGATTAGCTCTCCAAATAATTTGCCTGTATCATCCACTCTTTCTTCTCTTTGTGGGATTATTATTACTCCTATGTTAGGTTATTTGATATTAATTCATCCTTTTTAAATCCTTTGTTCCTATTTACTCGAATTCTCTTATAATTTTGTGTTCCCATTTGTGAAGGTCCTTTTGACACTTCTTAAATCCACACAGATACACACACACATACACACACACTCATACATACACATACAACATACATAACTCTCTCTTCTTTCTTTATAGACATATGACATTTTCTTAAAAGAGTTATTTAACTTTATTAGTATTAATTTAAAGTTTTTTATGCATTCAATCACTGTATATCATTACAGCTTACAAAATACATTTTCTCAGGATGCAAACAATGTAACTGGTCCACTTAAAAATATTATCATGCACAGTATTAACAGATAATTTTTCATTTTTGTGTTCCTTAAATGTTATTTTATTATTATTTTCTAATTTACTATAGAGCACATGTGCTCACCAGAGGGGGGAGAGGGAAGAAGGGGAAGCAAGCCTCCAGGACCAGTACTCGAACCACTGTCAGCCAGTGGGAGTCCAGCATCTTAACTACCACACCACCTGCTGGTCCCTACAGATGACATTCTTTTAAAAACTGCCAGGAGGTGGTTGAACTCAACAGAAAGATATGAGAGTGAGAGAGAGAGAGAGAGAGAGAGAGAGAGAAAGCACACTTTAATGGGGCACGGTCATGCTGCAATCCCTTCTGCATTTCTTCATTCTGTTGGGATTTTAGGTATGCACACACAAGTGCCTGGAATGCCTTTTGAATAACCAGTGTTCAAATTTGAACTATGATTAGTCATTTGAGATCTGGCTCCCTTAAACACTAGACTATAGTGCCAGCTTAATATATAAAACATTTTATTACCCTTTTCTGGGTTAAACATTCAGCTTTTTAATTATTTATTATTGATTTCATCACATTGAAATAATGAATATTGGATAATTTTATTTAATAAAATAAATGATAGATTCCTGAAAGTGATATATAATTTAAATCTTGCACACATAAATATAGTTAATGAATCTGAAGCATAGTTTGCCCTTTGAGAAATAAATAACTTCTTCCAAATATATTCAGTTCATAAATTACTTTTTAAATGTATTAGTTTTTAAAATAATGAATTCTGCCCATAAGATATTTTATCAAGGGAACAATTATTCTTGAGCTACATTCTCATTTTCTATGGCTAAGGGATTGTATTTGAAGTTCATTTAAAATGCTTTAATAGAAAGTCATATTTAATTATATTTTAGCACTGGTCTCTTTTTCAGCCACATATTTATTTCCAAGTAAGTGTGAAGATAAATAATTTGTGAATATTAGGGGAGAATTTCACTCTAACCAACAATCATCAGAATACACTGAATGACATGCTTTTTTCTTACAGTCGAAAGTCATTGACAAGGTAAATGTAATACAGTCGAGTCTGCACAAAGGCTGACAGGAATCCATCTGCTCCAAGCAAAAATTAATGGAACAAAAAGAGTAAAACTAAAGATAATACTCCCTTAATCCTATTATCTGTAGATGTTTTGCTATGGAAAAAAGCAGGTAGATGTTGTAATATTCAAGAAAACTGAACTAGTATCCATAGAAATAAATTCTAGTAAGCGCTATTTATCTTTACTAAATAGAGCTGTCAAACCATTAAATAACCTGCCTGCTCCTAGCAGCTCTATCAATAATTAGCAAATCCAAGGTACATCAGCAGTAGAAAAGATGAAGTGTATATATTCTTACAGTAAGAGACTGTTTAGCAATAAAAAGAGGGGTGACTATTGCTAAATAATATGCTTGAGTCTCAGGCACATTTCTGCCAAAAATGACATAAAAGAGTAAATATTTTATGATCACATTTATGTAACCTTTAAAAATTATACCAAACCATCTTAAAACAGAAGACAAAATATTGTTTACCTTGGTGGTAGTGACTGGGAAGAGACATGAAGCAAGTTTCTATGGGGTAGAAAATATTTTCTATAAATAGAAGATGGCTATATTCATTTTTTAGGTGTAGACACATATGTCTGGAATCACTATTTTTTTTTTTTTGGAGAGGTTTTTGCTATAGGGTGTGTGTGCTCTCCAGAAAGACAGAGAGAAACAGGGAGACAGAAAGCGAGAAATCACCCCCTGGGCAAGGGGTATGGCCATGCCACAATCCCTTATCCTCCATTTTTCTGTCAGGATCTTGGGCACACACACACACACACACACACACACATGCCTGGCATGAGTTTAAGCCACGGGGTCCAGGACTTGAACTGCAGTTGACTACATGGGAGTCCATTGGCATAGCCATTATGCTAACTGCTGGTCCCAAATCAGAATCATTTTTATGACCTCAAATTCACTAAAGTCTGGGGGATCATAAAAATGTATACATATACATTATGGATTTGCTTTTAATGATCTATCACATATAATAGGAAATTTAAAGTCTGTATTCTTTTTATAGTTCAGTATCTTATTTTCAAAACTCAAAAGCTTCCGTGCTTATGTTATGAAAACATTAATTTTGCTATTTATGTAAATGTTGGAGTTTCTACATGAAATAGATCATGGAAAATGTGTTTTCAGATCCTCCATCACAATACTCAATAGTGTCACATAATCAGAAAGTTACTTAAGAATAGACGGTGTTACTGGGTGATGGTATGATCAGATACCATGGTTGTTTTCTTGCTTGCAAGTCCAGGTTATTTCACATTGGAAAGTACACCAGAATTTTTTTTTGGGGGGGGGACGGGGAGAGATATTTGCAATAGGGCATGTGTGCTTGCTGGAGAGACAGAGACAGAGAGACAAAAAATGAGAAATCATCTCTGGCGGGGGGTGTTGGCCACACTGCAATCCCCTCTCCTCTATTCTCCTCTTGGAAGGTTGGGCATGCATACATACGTGTCCAGCATGAGTTTCAAGCTCCCAGGTCTCAGACTCAAACTGGCTAGTTATATAGGAGTCCAGCACCTTAACCACTACTCCTCCTGCTGACCCAGGATACCGGTCTTGAAAGGGACAAAGAAAAAGGAATTGTGAAAACTCATTTTATAATTGCAAGTTTATTAATACCATCAAGAAATTGGGAACCAGCAGTTAGTTTAATGGTTATGTAGCTGGACTCCCACGTAGTCGACCACGGTTCGCGTCCCGGTCCCGGTGGCTTAGAACTCATGCCAGACGTGTGTGTGTGTGCGTGCCCAAGATCCCTAGAGGAGAATGGAGGAGAAGGGATTGCGGCATGACCATCCCCCCTGGGGGGTGATTTCTTGCTTTCTGTCTCTATGTCTCTCTCTGTCTGTCTGGTGAGCGCATGAGCCCTATAGCGAAAACCTCTCCAAAAAAAAAAAAAAAAAAAAAAAAAAATTGAGGCAACAATCATGGTTTAATCAACCAAAGCGAATACCACAGGACATAGGAAGATAGTGTCAAATAAGATGCATTATTAGATTGGCCTCTGAAACACATAAATGTGCAAATGCAAAGGTGATGACAAGAATTACGTTTGCTACTACCCATTAAATGGATCAATATCCAATCTTTTCATGGTACATTTTTATTATAAATCATGACCTGCAATTTTTAACAATATACCATGAGAAATCTAGCATTGAATAAAACTAAGTTAATTTTATTACTAATGTACTTTCCACTGAATATTAACTCAAACCTGTCATTTTACCAAAAGAATCTTCACTTCATGGCCTTGCAAGATACTTTAATTTGTAGCATTCTATTTAGTTTAAAAGAGTCTGGATTTTAAAGGAATTGGCAGAAACCATTGCAGAAATTCAAGAGTTTTAGTAAGTTTTTATAATTCAGATCAATTCATGTATTCCTTTGTGGCAAAACAGTTTCTCAGACTAATTTCAGTAATGTTCAATACCTTATTCATACACATCCTTGAAAAACTTGTAGGATAGGGTCAACAAATGTCCACATAAAGAAGATTTCTGGGCTGGCCCCATAACCTAGTGGCTAAAGTGGCCAGATCCCATATGGTGGTTGGATTTTTACACCCAACAGCTTGAGATACATGCCAGGTGCATGTGCATGCCCAACATGCCCAAAAAAAGGAGATATGAAGTGATGACAGTGTGACCATTTCCCATGAGGGGTGCTTTCTCCTCTCCTACCTGACACTCTCTGGTAAGTACATACACTCTCTAGTAAATCAATGAACTAATCAATGAATCAATAAATATCTCATAGGAAACTACAATTAGTTTTCTGTAAACCTATGTCTGCTCTAAAAAAATCAAGCCTATTATTTGAATTCCAAGAAATAGTGAATGAGAAATTGATTGCTTAGTAAGAGTAAAAAGGAGAGAATAATCTGTGCTAACACAGTTGCGTAAAAAGCTTAGTAGAAAATTCTGTTGTAAGTTCTTACTCTATGGCCACCAATATTGGACTTCTTAACCCAGTTGTTCCTCATTTCTTTGGTGTCATGTATCAACTCATTTGTCTCTGAGAATTCTTTAGTTTTTTGTACTCAAAATTGGGGAATATAATAATAACTACCTTATAAGCTTGTTTTAAGGACTTAAGGAAACATGGCACATAAAAAAATTGGCATGGTATTTGAAATACAAAAATTCTGTTTAATAATAAATACTAATATGTTTATAAACTATTCTATCACTGATATTAACTAGCACTAAAAATACATGAATATAATCTGACCTCCAGATATCATAACTTTTTTACAATATAAAATCTTCATATTTGGGGGAAAAAAACACTATATGTGTTTGAAAAATCACATTATCCCTTACAAATATGTTCAACTATCACATGTACATGTAAAAGTACAACAAATACTGTTATAAAAAATAAAAAGCCAAGGGACCAGCAGATGGTGTAATGGTTACATCTCTGGATTCCCACATAGTCAAGTGTGATTCGAGTCCTGGACCCAGTGGCTTAAACTCACACCAGGCACGTGTGCGTGCATGCCCAAAATTCTGAGAGGATAATGGAAAGGAAGGCATTGTAGTGTGGCCATTGCCTGAGGGAGTGATTTCTCGTTTTCTGTCTCTCTGCCTCTTTCTGTCCCTTCAGCAAGTGCACACATCCTATAGCAAAAATCTCTTTCTAAAAAAAAAAAAAAAAAAAAAGTACACAGACATTGAAATAATTTCCCAAGGGGGTTCTATGTTCTATAAACTCTACAAGGTAGTTGGCAATTATTACCATTAAGGATCCCTTTAACAGCAGCCAATACATAAGGGACCTATTAGAAATGATAGGAGGAAAGATACAGAAAGTGAAAGAGGGAGAAAAGATGGAAGGAGAGGAGGACAAAGAGATTCTTGTAAAAATGATACTGCAGAAATGCTCAGATACATGTTTAGCACACATATAGCAAATACATCATGAAAGTCTCCTATGTGCCCAAAATCGTGCTAAATTAGGGAATCTAAAAATAGAAGATCACTGTGTTGGGTTTCAGAAGATTAGGGTCCAGACTCAGACACTTTGCATGAATAGAGAAAAGACCCAACTCTGGATAAATATAGTTTTAATAAAAGTACAGGGCAAGGGGCCGGCAGATACCATGGTAGTTAGGGGCATTGGAATCCCACATGGCTGATGATGGTTCAAGTCCCAGACCCAGTGGCTTGCTTTTTCACTTTCCTCTCTCTTTTTCTCTCGCTCACTCTGCCCCGTTCTAGTCAAATTAAATAAATAAAGCTAAAAAAAAATACATTTAAAAAAATACAGGCTTTAGATTGTTTAACTAATAACAGAAATACCTGAGCATGGGTAATTTGTAAGAATAGAGGTTTATTTAAGTCACAATGTTGGGGGTCTACAAGTAGAGGGGATGAATTTGGTGAGGGTCTTCTTGCTGGTGGATAATACAGCAGAGGACATCACATAGTAAGACTGAGAAAGAGTACCAGTACCTCTGTCCATATGTCTGTCTATTCCTTCTCCTTATAAACCCACCAGAATTTAATCATGTGGGTTCTACCACAGTGATTTTAATCTTAATCACCTTTCAAAGGACTCCCTTTAGCCCTGCAGTCAGATTAAATTTTCCTTTTCATTACATTACAAGAACCAAATCTCAGCAAGTGGTTTTTTGCCGGACATTCAAACCATAGCAGATAGGCATTTGTCTAATAGCTAAACCATAAAATCCTCAGGATCTTTGTGGTTTCATTATATCTTAAGGGGAAGAGTAATTGCAAAAGAATTGAATATTGGAAGTTTATCAATTAAATCTTTTAGAGAGTTTCTTTTTTTAAAAAATTATTTAGTTAATTCATTTATTTTAATTTGACCAGAGAAAGTCAGAAAGAGAGAGAGAGAGAGAGAGAGAGAGAGAGAAAGCAAGTGACCAGGTCTGAGACTCGACTTGCGGTTTGCCACATGGATGCCCAGCATCTGTAATAACCATGCCACGTGCTGACCCGTAGATTTTAAAATCCTGAATCTAGTATTGTACATATGACATTTGAAAATAGGCATATTTTCAAACGAAGAGAGAAAATAGATGTATTTAAATAGTAAAATTCTAACATCCCTGTCTTGTTTTTTGTTTTGTTTTTATTCACATGTCCAACCTAAATTGCTGCTGTAATTTAGAGACAGGTGAACTTTATTAACTATGTATATATTAGAAAATGTTTATTTTGGGACCAGCAGTTAGTGTAATGGCTATGTCGCTGGACTCCCATGTAGTCGACCATGGTTCGAGTCCCGGACCTGGTGGCTTAAACACCACTGGGCACGTGTGTGTGTGCTCAAGATCCCGAGAAGAGAATGGAGGAGAAGGGATTGTGGCGTGGCCATCCCCTCTTGCGGGGGGGGTGATTTTTCACTTTCTGTCTCTGTCTCTCTCTGTCTTTCTGGCAAGCGCACTCACCCTATAGCAAAAATCTCCCCAAAAAAAGAAAACTGGAATTTATAGTACATAGAATTCTCATATCCATCCCTACCTCCTACCACCTGTCTGCACATAGTTGCTCCTATTACTAACATCTTGCATTATTATAATGCAATTGTTAACCTCAATAAGCCAAAATTATTAACTCCTTAGTTTACAGTAGAGTTTCTTTGTTGTGTTATATGTTCTGTGAATTTCTACAAAATTTAAAATGGTGTGTACCCACCATTACAGTATCATATAGAATAGTTCCATCACCTCAAAATCTTTTGTGTTATAAGGATTCCTCAATTCCCTCTCTCAAGCTCCTGGTAACCAATGCATTTTTTTTTTTTTTTTTTTTTTTTTCTAGAGTTTAGCCATGTCTTGAATGTTATCTAGTTGTAATCACACAGTATACAACCTTTTCAAGTTTGCTTCTTTCACTTGATAATGTGGATTTGAGAATCACCAGTATTTTTCCATGGCTTGATAGCTCAGTTCATTTTGTCGATGAGTAATATTTCATAGTATGGGCGTACCAAAGGTTGTTTATTAATTCACCTTTTTAAAGAATGTATTTGTTGTAGCAAGTATGAGTAAAACTGCTATGAATATTCAAGTGATGGATTTTCTGTGGAATTAAGTTTTTAGTTCATTTAAATATAAATTCACTGGACTTGAATTCTAAATATTTTGTTTGGTGTTTATGCTATCAAATTTTTAAATATTTCATTCTACTTTCTTGTTGAATAGTTTCTGAAGACAATTCCAGTGTAATTTTATCTTTGCTCCTGTGTAGATGAGGTCCCAGCACTCCCACCCTGACTTCTTTCTGATTTTCTCTTTAAGTTTTACACAGGTTGAATAGGATATATCTAAGTATCCATCCATTGATATTTATCTTGATTTGTGTTTTATGAGCTTCCAGGACCTGAGATTTAAGGTATGTCATGAATTTGGAAAAATTGTACGCTCTACTACTTAAACTATTTCTTTTATTCTTTTTTTCTTCTTCTTTTGGTATTCCTATTACATACAAGTTGTCTCTTTTTGTTTCCTAAGAATACATAGATATTCTGTTGTATCTTTTTCTATTTTGTTTGTCTTTGCATTCCAGTTGGTTTAAATGGGAAGTCAGTTTGCTTAAATTGAGTGCAAAGTTGACACTGGGAGTTTATCTCCTATTTTAATTGAAAAAACAAAATGAAACAAAACAAAATGCATGTACTACACGTATTTAAGTCATGACTATGCATAACATTCTTCTCTTCTTATAATTAATTTTGAAACAGGTTTTAACAAGATATATTAAAACACAATGTCAGTAAAACCCTCTGCTATGGTTTGCATCCCTCAGAAATTCGTGTGTGGAAATTTGATTGTAACAGGATGAAGAGCGTGAAAACTTGCTCCAATTTTGGTGTTGAAAAGTGGAGCCTGTGGGAGGAGAGTAACGATTAGATTCTTAGGGAGAAGCCCCCATGATTGAGTCCTGGTGGGTCTATTAAGAGAGAGAATAAGGCCAGGAGACATACTGATGACACAAGGTGATATGTGCTCCTCTCTCAAAAAATAAAAAATAAAATCACATCAGGCATTTGTGCGTGTGTACCCTAAATCCCAATGGAGAAGGGATTGTGGTGTGTCCATATCTCTGGTGGGGTGATTTCTTATATTCACTTTATCTGTCTCTCTCTCCTACAATTACATCACTCCATGGCAAAACCTAAAAAAACAAACAAACAAACAAACAAAAACAATGAAAAAACAAGCAAACAAACAAAGAAAAAGAAAAGAAAAGAAAGAGAAAACCAACAAAAAAATCTGAGAGAAAATCGTCTTCTTTGAATGATAGTTTCTATACTCTCAGAACCTTGCAAGATGGCTGACATATAGTGGGCAGCCCATACATATTATTATGGCTATGGGTGAATGAAGTGATAAAAGAGAAGCATTATCAAATTTAGAGGGGCTCGAGCTGTTTGAATTGTCTACTAGCACCTGTTTTTTAGCAGAAATATCACATTGGAAAATATTTTCATTTTACTCATAATGCCCCCTAAATTCTTGTTAGGTAGATGAAAAAACTAGCATCAAAATGTCTAAATTACAGCATATTGCTTGACTATTCAAGTACGTAGCCTTAGCATATCTTCTGGGACCCAGATGGGTGGACTGATTCATTTCATAGTGACTACTAAACAGCTGTCAGTAATAATGTCTAATGACTGCATTTGATTTTCCTAGATTGCTTCCTGACTCTGTCATCCGGAGCCCATCTGCAGGAATGGCAAACAGCCCACAAGCAAGGTGGTAGGACATCAGCAGTCTGGCACAGGTAGGGAGAGAAGGGTTAGGAAAATAGACAGGACTCTGTTCAAAGCCCCTAGATCATATCATACCATGGATGCAGTTTGGCGTTCTTACCACTATCAGTAGCCATTCTAGCTATTCATAGACAGGGACTAATATAAAAATGAAAGAACAAGACAAAGAGTAAAACAAGAATTAAATGGAGCATAAACATTGCTTGAGTAGGGACAGAAACTAAGAAGAGATAAAATATGTTGGTGCTTTCTTGATATAGATCACCTCAACTTGAAAAGTCCTTGGATTATAATATCTCATTCTACAAACGAAGAGACCACGACCCAGAGAGGAGAATCCAAGTGATCAGATCACATGCACACACACACACACACACACACACACACACACACACACACACACAAATATGTATCATGTCATCTTTATGCTTAAAACTTACTCCATTAAAGCAGAACTTTTTATCTGCATTTCTTTTTCTTTTTCTTTTTTCTTTTTTGGAGAGGTTTTTGCCATGGGGCGTGTGTGCTCGCCAGACAGACAGAGAGAGACAGAGAGACAGAAAGCAAGAAATCACCCCCCAGGGGGGATGGCTACCCTGCAATCCCTTCTCCTCCATTCTCCTCTCAGGATCTTGGGCATACACACGCATGGGCCTGGCGTGAGTTTTAAGCCACCAGGTCCGGGACACGAACCGCAGTTGACTATGTGGGAGTCCAGCGACATAGCCATTATGCTAACTACTGGCCCCTCTGCATTTCTTAATCAAATATCCTGGCCTATTTTTTTTTTTAATGTATTGTAGATATTTCTCCTGTTAGGGTTTATGTGGCATAGTGGTGAGGGAGAGGGTGATTGAAAATTTTTTTAAATGTAATTTCTAATTTACATTTAGTGGTTATACACGTTTGTGGGTTACAGTGTGGTGTCTCCACACATACGTACAAGGTGAATGATCAAATTAAGGCAATAATCATATCTTCCGCATTTGTTATTACTTTGGGTTGTGTGGTTCAAAATTCCCTCTTGGTTATCTTGAATTAAATATTGAAATTTCACCAGTGTTCCTCATGCTACAGTGCTCTAACTCATTCCACGAAGCTAGCTACACTTTGTGTCTGTTAACCACATTCTCCCTGTCTTCCTATTCTCTGCCCTGTCTGGGTTCTGGTACCTATCATTATACTCTCTACTTCTCTGCTCTCAAGTCTTTTAGCATCTGTTCATGAATGAGGCTATGTGATATTTGTCTTTCAGTATCTGACTCATTTCACTTATTTTCTCCAGTTGTGCTATTATTTTTTTTCTCTTAAATGATAGGCATTCACCTCACCCTAGTAAGAAGTGCTGTTACTACAAACAAAAACATAGAATAACAAGTGCTAGCAAGTCTTTGGAGAAAGGGCAACTCTCATGACCTATTGGTAGAAATGTAAATTTGTACAATTATTATGGAAAACAGTATGGGATCTCTCAAAAACCCAAAAATAAAACTGCTGCGTTATCCAGTAATCCCACTACTAGATATATAAACCTGTAAGAGACATTGAATAATGAGACATCAGAATACTGACTGTGACCTTGAGCATGCAGAGTATCTTATACAGCCTACATGGAAGCAGTCAATAGATACTCACTGTGAACTATGGGCATCGCCATCATGCACCTCCTCACAGATGTAGATTACATTATGACTAAGAAGAGTTTTCATTTGACTTTAACACCCTTTAAAAGTGAGTCAGAAGAATATGATAGATTACAAAATCAAGAGTCAGAAATAAGTCATCTATTTAGATTCACACAATTCACTGAAGCAGAAGAGCTCTTTAAAAATAAATATGATCTTTGTCAAAGCTCTTCTTCCTATAATACTTCACAATATCAATTGCTGAAGGACAGTGTCTCTAAATAGTATTATATAACTGCATATTTTAATAACTTGAAATGATTAAATAAAAGTATTAGAGACAAACATTTCAAATTGATTGTGAGTTTTGTCAGAATAACCCTATGGGCTGAGAAAGTAAAATAACCAAGTATCTGATTATGGAATAATTACTGATTAAAATTTAGATGACGGTTTTTTATAGGATATTATATATTTAATTGTTATACTAATTTACATGCTTTGAAAAGGTTTTGTGCTGTTTTAATTTTTTTTCTTATTTTTTACATTCAGTCACTGCATAGCTTTACAACATTTTGATATAGATCACCTCAACTTGAAAAGTCCTTGGATTATAATATCTCATTCTACAAACGAAGAGACCACGACCCAGAGAGGAGAATCCAAGTGATCAGATCACATGCACACACACACACACACACACACACACACAAATATGTATCATGTCATCTTTATGCTTAAAACTTACTCCATTAAAGCAGAACTTTTTATCTGCATTTCTTTTTCTTTTTCTTTTTTCTTTTTTGGAGAGGTTTTTGCCATGGGGCGTGTGTGCTCGCCAGACAGACAGAGAGAGACAGAGAGACAGAAAGCAAGAAATCACCCCCCAGGGGGGATGGCTACCCTGCAATCCCTTCTCCTCCATTCTCCTCTCAGGATCTTGGGCATACACACGCATGGGCCTGGCGTGAGTTTTAAGCCACCAGGTCCGGGACACGAACCGCAGTTGACTATGTGGGAGTCCAGCGACATAGCCATTATGCTAACTACTGGCCCCTCTGCATTTCTTAATCAAATATCCTGGCCTATTTTTTTTTTTAATGTATTGTAGATATTTCTCCTGTTAGGGTTTATGTGGCATAGTGGTGAGGGAGAGGGTGATTGAAAATTTTTTTAAATGTAATTTCTAATTTACATTTAGTGGTTATACACGTTTGTGGGTTACAGTGTGGTGTCTCCACACATACGTACAAGGTGAATGATCAAATTAAGGCAATAATCATATCTTCCGCATTTGTTATTACTTTGGGTTGTGTGGTTCAAAATTCCCTCTTGGTTATCTTGAATTAAATATTGAAATTTCACCAGTGTTCCTCATGCTACAGTGCTCTAACTCATTCCACGAAGCTAGCTACACTTTGTGTCTGTTAACCACATTCTCCCTGTCTTCCTATTCTCTGCCCTGTCTGGGTTCTGGTACCTATCATTATACTCTCTACTTCTCTGCTCTCAAGTCTTTTAGCATCTGTTCATGAATGAGGCTATGTGATATTTGTCTTTCAGTATCTGACTCATTTCACTTATTTTCTCCAGTTGTGCTATTATTTTTTTTCTCTTAAATGATAGGCATTCACCTCACCCTAGTAAGAAGTGCTGTTACTACAAACAAAAACATAGAATAACAAGTGCTAGCAAGTCTTTGGAGAAAGGGCAACTCTCATGACCTATTGGTAGAAATGTAAATTTGTACAATTATTATGGAAAACAGTATGGGATCTCTCAAAAACCCAAAAATAAAACTGCTGCGTTATCCAGTAATCCCACTACTAGATATATAAACCTGTAAGAGACATTGAATAATGAGACATCAGAATACTGACTGTGACCTTGAGCATGCAGAGTATCTTATACAGCCTACATGGAAGCAGTCAATAGATACTCACTGTGAACTATGGGCATCGCCATCATGCACCTCCTCACAGATGTAGATTACATTATGACTAAGAAGAGTTTTCATTTGACTTTAACACCCTTTAAAAGTGAGTCAGAAGAATATGATAGATTACAAAATCAAGAGTCAGAAATAAGTCATCTATTTAGATTCACACAATTCACTGAAGCAGAAGAGCTCTTTAAAAATAAATATGATCTTTGTCAAAGCTCTTCTTCCTATAATACTTCACAATATCAATTGCTGAAGGACAGTGTCTCTAAATAGTATTATATAACTGCATATTTTAATAACTTGAAGTGATTAAATAAAGTATTAGAGACAAACATTTCAAATTGATTGTGAGTTTTGTCAGAATAACCCTATGGGCTGAGAAAGTAAAATAACCAAGTATCTGATTATGGAATAATTACTGATTAAAATTTAGATGACGGTTTTTTATAGGATATTATATATTTAATTGTTATACTAATTTACATGCTTTGAAAAGGTTTTGTGCTGTTTTAATTTTTTTTCTTATTTTTTACATTCAGTCACTGCATAGCTTTACAACATTTTCCCAGCATGAATACACTGAATGTTAGTCCAGTCAAAGGATATATAGATGATAAATTTTAAAACACACACACACATACACAAATGAAAAAAAACAGCTGATAGAAAACAAAGCATATTTGCATGGAGACAAATATTAAAAGGATAAAAGTAGAGGAAGAGTCTTCAAAAGAATTACTCAAAATGTTTTTCAGGAGGAAGTCTGGCTTGGAAGGAAAGGTACTGGTGGAGATAAGAGAGGGAAAAATGAAGTCCTATAAAAAATGAAGGTCCAGAATTGTAAGTTCATAGGGATGGTTTCAAATTGCTATTATTAACATCTGTAGCATCTCTGTCTTCATTAGTTAACTTTAAACATCATTCCCTTAAGGCAGGGCTCATAAACCCTTTGTGTTCTACCTACTTCATAACTCAGGGTTGTGCTTATTTTTTCTAGGAATAGCAAATAGATTTTACCAAGAAAGCCTTACCATGTAATAGCTGTGTGTAAGCACCTGGCAGTCAGAAAGATTTGAATTTGAGTCCAGACTCTATCACTTTATTTTTTCTTTTTCTATTCATTTATTATTGTTATTATTATTATTATTTTACTTTTTTCTATAGGATATGTGTACTTGTAAAAGAGATGAGAGGGAGAGAGAGAGAGAGAAAAAGAGAGAGAAAGTGAAAAATAACCCCTCATGGAGGATGGCCACATTGCAATCCTTTGTCTTCTACCCTCTTCAAGGATTTTGGGCATGCACACACATGTGCCAGGCAAGATTCTCAAGCTTCTGGGTCCAGGACTTGAACATGCAGTCAATCTTGTGGGATCCAGCACCTTAAACTCTATACCATCTTCTGACACAACCACTTTCTAACTGTACGTGGTTGGGCATAGTTCGCAACTCCTCTCATTTAGATGGTAATAATAATAGCAGCAACTTTCATAGGAGCATTGTGAATGTCAGCTCAGGTGAAGCAAAGAGAGCTTGGCATAATGCTAACACATAGTAAATGCCCACTAATTGCTATCTCTTGTTATTACTGAGCAAACAGCCTACAGTTTAAAAGGAGATAGTATAGTATGTATAATTTAAGAATGCTGTCTTCCACAGCATATATCTTTATGTATCTTTTTTTTAACTTGCATACACTTTCAAAGAGTGACAGAGAAGAAAGAGAGAGAGAGAGAGAGCGAGAGAGAGAGAAAATACAGCCAATGGGACATGGTTATACTGAAATCTCTTGTCCTCCATCTCTCCTTCCATTCAGGACTATGGGCAAGCACATGCACATGCCCATCATGATTTTCAAGTCACTGGGTCCAGGAACCAAGAGTTCAACGGGACACATAGGATCCAGCTGATTTAATCACCAAGCTGTGGGCTGCCCTATTCACAGACTTCTTCTACTTTCACTTCAGTCAATCATTCAGTTTTAAAAGAGGTTGACAGCATAGAGGGAATAATAACAGTGTAACCTTGGTCAGGTTACTTACCTTCTCTGAACGTGTCTTTGTTGATTTATCTTGCCTGAAAATATTGTAGTGAGATTTAAAATATGAAGATGCATTAGAACATGATTAGACCATGACTGAAAGTCTGTAAACGCTGGATGCTAATACAATCAGTCCAAGGTTACACATGGATAACATGGACACATTGTCTGCATTCTAAAAAGTCCATAGAACAAAGATGTTTTTACTTTAAGATCAATTCAGAAATGCTGGTTACTCTTCTAGGCATAGTAGAGACTAAGAGACTCATGATATAGTTGAAAAGATAATATAGAACAAAGAAAATAACTTATCTTCAAAAAATATATAAGTATCATGAATTTAGTTAGGATTCTGACAGTTGTGTTCTGAGTGACTTAAAAAATAGATATAAATAAATGTCTTCAAAAAGTTTGTAGAAATGTATATTATTAATAAAAAAACTATGTATGTATTTCAAGATTTCTTCTCCAAAATAAACTTGTATTTCAATTCCATTTTTTCATGAGCTTTTTGAGGCTCTCATGTACAATAACTGACAAACTATACAGTCTTACACAAAGCAGAACTGGTACATTAAGGAGAGAAACTTTAAAACCTGTAGATAGAAACTTGACTCAGTTTAATTCATAGCTTCATCCCCATATCTACAAATCTTTTATTGAGAGTCATTATTTCTGCTACGTAAGGTTCACTAATGACATTTCTTGGTTTATTGGTTGAAAAAGTGTGTATCATAGATAAACCATAGACCAGGCCATTTGTTCCTTTTCACCTCAAAACCATTTCTACATGTCTGTCTTCTCAGACTTTACCTTACAGTTTTAACAGCAGTCTTCCCTAATCCCTTTTTCTAATTAAATCTCTAAGTCCCTCCTCCCACAACACATGCATTTTATTTTATTCTCTTGTAACACCTCTATCTTTCTTGTTATAGTTCTCTGATGAGTGATGCTAATGACCAGTTAAATTGGTTGGATCAAAATTTCAAACTCTGGAGGTAGCAGGTGGAGTAGTGGTTAAGGCACAGGACTCCCACGTGGCTGACCATTGGTAGAGTCCCATAATGCAATGGTTTGAAACTCACCCGGTGTGTGTGCATGCGTGCCCTAAATCCTGAGAAGAGTATAGAGAAGAAGGGATTGTGACATGGCCTTCATCCCCCAGGGAGTGATTTCTCAATTTCTTGCTTTCTTTCTCTGTCTCTCTGGAGAGCGCAAGAAAAAAAAAAAATTCAAACTCTGCCTCTCTTGCCAGGGTTAGCTCATTTAACCCTAAATGAAATCCACGTCATGAAGTTTCCTTATTTCTATGAGCTTCTAGCTCTTGTTTTTGTATCCAATCCCCTGGAATCTTGCGGCAGGTATAGCTGAGTGGTCACACAAGTTTTGTAAGGAGATTATATGCACATTTTAGGGTTCACTTCTGTGGCTCCTTTCCTTCTATTATTTCCTCCTGCAACTTTACGCTAAATCAGAAGCCCCCAAATCTGTCCTCCAGCATCCTGTGAAAGGGATTCTGTGGCTTTTCCTACCAGTGTGACCTGAGGTTCTGTGGAGGCTCATGGGAAAGAACTTCAAACTCGCAAATTCAACCTTTGCAGTTTGTTTGCAAGGGTTAATTTTCTGCCACTCTAGGCATATTTTGGTTGTCCTCCAGAAATTCTTTTTTCCTTGAAAAATTTTAATAGCATCTAAAGGGAATGTATACTCTCCAAACTGCGCTATTATGAGTATAATCAATATTTCCTGAGATTTCATAATTTGCATAAGAGTAGGAAAGAAACATTTTAAATTGCATCTAGCAAAATCCATGCCATATGTAGAAGGCAGTTGTAAGAGAAACAGGGCCCTAAAATTTGAAGGGACAATAAGAAACAACAAGGAGGGAAACATTGGGCATGGCATAGGAATAAGGACAGAAGTTGGCACACAATAAGATCAAATCTCTTTTCTAGGTTTTAGGAAGGCTGCTCCTGGATGTAGCACTGAGCCCCAGAGAGTTAGAGAAATCTTCATGGTTCCCCACCAGGTGCTAAAAAATCATTTTCCAAGTCAAACATTTCTTAGCTTCACTCCCTCACTTTAAGAAAATTGTATTTTGGGGACCAGCAGGTGGTGTGGTGGTTAAGGCACTGGACACTCCCACATGGCCAACCAGGGTTCGAGTCCTGAGTCTTGTGGCATGCTTTCCCACTTCATCTCTCTCTTACTCTCACTCTCTGTCTCCCTCTGGTCAAACTAAAAAATAAATGAATGAATAAATAAAATAAAATAAATAATTATAAAACAAAACAAAACAAACAAACAAAAAAAAACCCGAAACAAAACAAAACAAAAAAAGAAAATTGTATTTCTCCTACTTTTCAGTTTTAATTTGTTAATATTATTGATCTGCTGTGGGAGCATCTGCTAGTATTTTTAAGAAGAAACTTTGGGGACCAGCAGGGGTGGTGGTGGACAACCACAGTTCAAGTCCTCGACCCAGCAGCTTCAAACTCATGCCAGGTGCATGTGTATGCACACCCAAAATCCTGAAAGGAGAATGGAGGTGAAGGGAGTATGATGTGGCCATCCACCCAGGGATGGCTTCTGGCTTTCTGCCTCTGTCTCTCTGAAGAGTGTACACTTCCTATAGCAAACATTTCTCAAAAAAATAAAAAAAAAATTGATGTATGAGCAGTGACTGGAAAATGAGTTTCAATGGCTACACCAGGATGGATAAATAAATAAATAAAATAGAGTTAGAGAATTACTTTCATAAAAAAAATGGAAGATAGTTGTCTCTGCAGAGGATGACTCAGAATGCCACTTTGGTAAGTGTCAATGGTTAGACATATGAGCATGCATTATATTCTTTTTTTTTTTTTTTTTGAGAAGTTTTTGCTATAGGGTGTGTGCGCTCGCCAGACAGACAGAGACATAGAGACAGAAAGCGAGAAATCATCCCCCAGGGGTGAAGGTCACGCTGCAATCCCTTCTCCTCCATTCTCCTCTCGGGATCTTGGGCATGCACGCACACACGCCCTGCTTGAGTTTTAAGCCACCGGGTCCGGGACGCGAACCATGGTCGACTCCGTGGGAGTCCAGCGACATAGCCATTACGCTAACTGCTGGTTCCCAAGCATGCATTATATTCTATGACCAGCTCAAAATAATTCATGAACAGCATAGCCAGTCTCTTGTAAAGAATATCTGTATCATCTAGATGACTCCACAGCATTTTAAAATTAATTGAGCCTATTTTATAATACATTTATGATAGAAATTAACAATTCGAGCTATAGAGTTAGAAAGGTCAAGGTCAAAGGAGAAGATATACTACTATTTACTAAATAACTATATGACCCTCAAAAAGTTCACAGTACAGTTCTTTAACTTTTGTTTAATTTACCTGTAAATGTGAATAATGCAGTATCTACCTTAGTAGGTTGTATAAAAACACTTATCGATTTATTTGTTTAGTAAAATTTAGGTACTGATATCCTTACTCTTCTTTCCTGCATTTTTTCATAGAGTTTGATAAAAGAACAGTAAAGTAGAATAACTTAGCCAGTGAACTAAGATCTTAACTTTTTTTCCTTAACTTTAGGGTTTTGTCTGTCCATCTTGCCACCATTAAAATTTTTTTTAAATGTTAGATCACCCTATATTCTGTTTGCTGAGCAGATTTTGTCATTAAACTTTTTTTATGAACATTGTTATACTTCTTAGTTTATTTTTTTAAATAATTTGAGCATATACATCATTAAATCAGAGAACATCCTCAGTTGAGGAAATTGAAATAAAAGAACATTATGAGATAAAAGAACATTAAACATGATGTCTAACATCATATAACATCCTAAGTAGTATGTTATAACTTTTAAAAATGTTTTGTATTCCAGAAGTTTATGAATCACAACATACTGTAAGAAAATTTCAGGGTTTTACTTACCTACATACTAAGAAAAGTCCAAGACTAATACAAGAAGAGAAAAACATCAGATGCCTTCCCATAGAATATTTCCATATATGACATACAGAGCAAGAGGAGGCAAGTCCAGTTGGAATATTTGATAAAACTGTTTGTTAAAGAAGACACACATAAGTTCAATTATTAACATGTTTAGAGAACTTTAGTCCAGCATTTTAGAATTCAATTTAAATATTCAGTAGTGTAAAATAAATTCAAAACAAAAGTAATGCACTATATGTAATCCCAATGCACAGAAATGAATGCTATTAACCTCTGGAAGGCCCCATCCAGCATTTCTCTATTCCTGAATGAACTCATGGACACATGTTCTCAAAAGAAAAGAAGGTAAAGAAGCAAGATAATGTAGAAAAAAGTCAACTTGGGAGGTGGTAATAGTTTGAGACAAGCTTCAGTCTTGCTCAATGAAGAGATCTGGATTAAAAAATGTACCTGCAGACTAGTTTAGTCTTAAGGTCATTTTGTACACCCTTTTTTTGTCAATCATTGGTCACAAGCTGATCTCTTTTCAGGTCCTGTTTAGCTAAATGTGATTCTCCAAAGAAAGATGGAGAAGAAAACATCTGTTGAAGGAGATTTGAGTGGCTTCTTACCTTGGCTATTCTGAATATTGTTTCTACGAACATGTCTGTGCAAAAATTCTTTGGGACTCTGCTTTCAACTATTTTGGATATATGACCAGAACTAGGATTATGGGATTTTACGAAAGTTAAAAACAAAATTAAGGACCTTCTATAGTGTTTTCCACAGCAGGCCCGCCATTTTCTTCAGTTTCACCAACAGTATTTCATGCAGCCTTCCATTTGTTTATACCTACTCGTCAACATGTATTATTATTATTTCCAATAGAAGTGACCTTGTGGCACAAGGTGATATCTCATTTCAGTTTTGATTTACAATTTTTTATCATGATTAGTGATGTTGAACATCCTTCATACTCTTGTTGACCATTTCATCATCATCTTTGGAGAAATGTTTATTTAAATTCTTTGTCCATTTAAAAAAAATCAGTTTACATGATTTTCTGTTGTTGATATAGGAGTTCTTTATACATTTTAAAAATTAATCCTTATCAGATATGATTGGCAAATATTTTCTCCCATTACACAAGTTTTTTTTTTTAACTCTATTGATAATAGTCTTTGATGCACAAAAGTGATGTATGATATAGCCCCATTTGTCTATTTTCACTTTTGTCTGTTTTTGCTGTTCACCCAAAATGTCATTGTGAAGTCCAATGCAATAAAACTTTCCCTCTGTTTTCTCCTAGGAAATTTATAGGTTTAGGCTTTGTGTTTAAGTTTTTAATCAATTTAGAGTTAATTTTTGTATTCAGTATAAGTGAAGGGTCCATTTTATTCTCTTGCATATGGATGTAAAGCTTTGCTACCACCATTTGCTGAAGATACTGTCTCTCCGCATTGAGTGATCCTGGCAACTTTATTGAAGATAGTTTGACTGTGTGTGAAGCGGCTTTTTCCTGGGCACTATATCTCATTAATCTATTGGTCTTTCTTTATGTCAGTACCACACTGTTTTGATTAATGCAAATTTCTAATGTTGTTTGAAATAAAGAAAAGGCCCATTAGTTCCCTTTTTTTCCCTTTAATTGGCTATTCAGGTAAATTAAGATTCTGTGTGAATTTCAGGATGATTTTTTTCTATATCTGAAAAAAATGCCATTGGGATTTTGATAAGAATTTCATTGAATCTGGGATTCAATTAGGTTGTTTTGGGTAGTATGGATAACTTAATAATAGCAAGTCTTTCAATCCATAAATGGGGGATATAGTTCCAGTTATTGATATCTTCTTCAATTTCTTTCAGTGATGTTTTGTAGTTTTCAGTGTACACCTCTTTTAATTTCTTACTTAAGTTTTTAATTCTCTCTGACACTATTTTAAATGTTCATTTGCAATATACAAATACACAAATAATTTTTGTGTGTTGATTTTATTCCTTCAACCTTTCTGTCTCTGTTTATTAATTCTAGCAATTTTTTTTCAGTGGTTTTTGCTATACGGTGCATGCACTCTCCAGAAAGACAGAGACAGAGACAGAAAATGAGAAATTACCCTCCCCCCCAGGGGGGATGGCTACACTGCAATCCCTTCTCCTCCATTCTCTTCTTGGGATCTTGGGCATGCACGCACATGCGCCTGGCGTGAGATTAAATCACCAGGTCAGACTCAAACCATGGTCAACTACATGGGAGTCCAGCAACACAGCCATTACGCCAACTGCTGGTCCCATTTCTAAGATCTTTTATTTAATGCATTCTTTAGAGCCTCTACATAGAAATTGTGATATCTTTGAAAGGAAAAAAAAATGTTGCATTTTATTTTTCCAATTTAGATGCCATTTATTTATTTATTAATATTTATCCATTTAGTTAGTTTGTTATCTATTTTGCCTAATTATTTGGCTAGGACTCTTACACTAAGTCATGGTTGATATCCTTGCCTTTTTTCGTGACGTCAAAGGAAAAGTTTTCAGTCTTTCGCAATTCAGTCTGATGTTGGCTGTGGACTTTTCAGAATGATCTTTATTATCTTGAGGCAGTTTTTTATGATTTGGTATCAGGGTAACACTGACCTCGTAGAATGAGTCTGGAAGTGTGCTCTCTACTTCAATTTTTGAACAATTTTGAGGATTAGCACTACTTCAGTGTTTGGGAGAATTCGCCAGTGAAATCATGCAGTGTGATGCTCTTTTTGTTGGCAAGTCAACTGATTAAATTTCATTATTTGTTATTGGTCTGTTCAGATTTTCTAAAAATTTAGAAAATAGGCTGGTTTTTCCCTAGGAATTCATGTCTTTTTTTCTCCTAGGTTATATAATTATATTGTCCTACAATTAATTGTTAATAGTACTTCTGTATAACTTTTATTTATGTGGCCTTATAGAAATATCCCTTTCTTCATTTGTGAATTTAGTTATTTCAGTCATCTCCTTATTTTTCTTAGTGTGGGTGCTCACTGAAGAAAGAGAGATAAAGAAAGAGAGAGGGGGGAAATGAGAAATTACCTTCCCAGGGGGAAGCTTCCACTCTCCTTTCAAGATTTTGGGAAGGTATGCACATGTGCTCAGTTTGTTTTTAAACCATGCATCCTGGATTCAAACTGCATAGCTGACCATTTGGAATCCAGTTACTGAAACCACCACACCACTGGTTGGCTCTAAGAAGTATTCTTTTATACCTCCATCACCCACTTTATCTCACTTACCGATGCCTCTGATCAGATCTTTGAGGTATACTCATGAACATAGATTTATAGTTATTTTTAGGTTTTTATATTTAAATTTTATGCAATTTAAATAGGATATGGGAGAGTAGAATTGAGAAAAATATTTTCAAACTATAGTTCAAAGAATTGACAATCAGAATATCTAAGGAACTCAAACATTTCACTCAAAAATAAAAAAAAACACTGGTAATCCAGTAAAATATGAGCAATTTATATGACCAGACAACTCTCAAAGGAAGACAAACAGATAACTAAAATGCATATGAAAAACATTCAACATCTCTTACTATAAAAGCAATGCAAGTCAAATACACAGTGACATATTTTCTAATCCCTGTCAGAAAAATGAAAGACAGACCAACAACCAAAAATGCTGATGAGGTCACAGAGAAAATAGAACTTTTATGCACCACTGGTGAGATGCAAATTAGTACAGCCACTGTAAAAACAGTATGGCAGTGTCTCAAAAATCTAAAAGCAGAGCTATAATATTGTTCAATAACCCAACTATTGACCACATAAACAAAAGGCAAGATGTCACTCAGAGGGACATTGCAAATCTATGTTTGTTTATTGGAGCATTATTCACAATAGCTTAGTTATGGAATGAACCTAAGTGGCCAACAAATTATGAATGATTTGGGAAAATGTGGCACATATACATGACAGAATACTACACAGACATACAGAAGTATGAAAGCCTGTTATCTGACACAAAGTGGATAAATCTGCAAAATATTATGCTAAATGAAATAGGCTGGACTAGACAAAACACATTGTATGCTGTTAAGATAGATGTTCTATGCTTAAATGTAAAAAACAAAAACCAAAAATAAAAACAAATACTATATGTCCCCCATTAATACATACTACACTCTATGGCAGAAACTGAAAGTCTCAAAAATCATAGAAATAAAGAGAGTAATGCTTTCATTTAGTTATCTATCTGTATTCTCTTTTGATTTGCTAAGCATCTTTATAAAAGTTATTTTAAGTTCTTTTTCAGACAGCTCATAGATCTATGCTTTTTAGAAGCCATTTATGGAGTTTTACTTTGATTCTTTGATAGGGCCATCTTTTCCTGTTTCTTCATATACCTTTGTAAATTTTACTGAGATCTGAGCATTTGAAAAATACAATAAAATTTTAGAAGTATTGAAAAAAAAACTATCATATACAACTTCAGGTAATGCACAATTAAACAAGTTCTGTGCTTACCCAATTACTTATCATTTTCTAGTATTCATTATATTAAACTGAAAGCTTCACTTGGTTGGAAAAAAAGAGAAAAAAAAAAGGAACATAGGATGGAAGGAAAAAAAAGAAAGGGA
>NW_006204113.1:8038955-8081498 GCF_000334495.1 Tupaia belangeri chinensis
AAGACCTTCACTGATTAGTCTTACAAGTTATTCTAGGATTGATCAATCTTCTTTTTTCTGATCTTTTGTTCTGTAATAAATTCTTATAATTTCATGTTGTCTCAGTATTAATTTGAAGATAAACTTAATTTTTTTTTTCATATCACTGATGGGAATCAATCACCCTTGGTAGTTTCCATTTTAACACCTTACTCAAATGACTCAACCAGTGGCCAGAGATAAGAACTTGGAGGCACCTCTCCTGCCAGTACACTGGGTTCTCTGCTTTCTCTTTGTTACTATAAATGAACCATTCATGCATTTTTCTTCCAATTGAATGTGACCCACACCTTATTTCTTTATATATATTGGTAGTGGTCATGCATGCTCTCTCTCTCTTTCTCTCTTTCTCTCTCTCTCTCTGCCTGCATCTTCACTCTTATTTTGCATGACCTTGGGATGGAGAACTGCCCTCTTAACTCATTACATTTCCTTGCCTGATATCCATAAGTAAAATTTTATGAACTTGTTTCCTATTGTGGTGATGTGTTTTATTAGTGCTTTATATCTGAAGAACTAGGTGTTTCCTCAGGTTTGGGTTTACGACACCAGGTCAAAGAAAAGCATGGGCTCCTAATGCCAGAGCAATGATCAGATAGGCATAAAGTGGACATAGGTCAGACAAAGGTCACAGAATTTCTGCTATTGATAGAATAAAGACTTTTCTTTGTGAGCTTCCAATCCCTAGTTGCAGATCAAATGAGTAAATATTAGGCCACTTTCCAGGTAAAAAAAGTATCCTATGGAAGGCATACTGTAAACATCCGTGTTTAGTTCCCCTCTATCTCATGTTAGTCAATGTTGCTAGTTGTTCTGGTACTTGAGCCCCAATTTACCTTGGGGCTCTTGAAACATTCTCCCCTAGTATCTTCCTGAAAACTAAAAGCTCTAATGTTCTGCTTACATCTGTTTTCAGCAAATTCCAATCTCTGGAACTGGTCCAAGTCAGTGCCCTATTAGGCAAGACAGGCATATCCATATTTATTGCAGCATATTCACAATTGCTAAGACGTGGAACCAACCCAAATATCCACAAATAGGTGAATGGATTGGAAAAGTGTGGCACATACACACTGTGGAATACTACTTAGCCATGAAATACAAGACCCTGACACTTAATAAAAGGTGGACCAATATGGAGGATTTACTGGTAAGTGAGGCAAGCCAGACTATGATTGAGAGACATTGTATGTCCTCACTTAATATATACCAAATGTCCACACTGTATGAAAGAAACTGAAAGACTGGAAGATATAAAAACATGGAGAACAACTGTGAATGCTAGAAACAGTGTGGGAGTAGAGTGGGAAATGGAGAGGATGAGAGGAAGGGAGTCAAAGGGGGAAAGAAATGAGCAAAACATTTAAGGGACACAAAAATGGGAAATTATCTATAGATGTTAACGTGTATGAGAGTATCTTTAGCTGGACTAAGAGTATATTCATGCTTAGAAAATTCATATTGCAAGCTGCAATGTTATAAAGTGATTGAACACATAAAAAAGTAAAAGTAGGGAACCAGCAGTTAGTGTAATGGCTATGTCGCTGGACTCCCACGTAGTCGACCGCGGTTCGTGTCCCAGACCCGGTGGCTTAAAACTCACGCTGGGCGCGTGTGCGTGCGTGCCCAAGATCCCGAGAGGAGAATGGAGGAGAAGGGATTGCGGCGTGACCATCCCCCCTGGGGGGTGATTTCTCGCTTTCTGTCTCTATGTCTCTCTCTGTCTGTCTGGCGAGCGCACGCGCCCTACAGTGAAAATCTCTCCAAAAAAAAAAAAGTAAAAGTAAAAATAGATGCCCATCCCCTGGGTAGTCCCCAGACAAACCATCCCATTTCGTTTCCATTCCAAGGAGTGAACTCTAATATAAGAGGATTTCCCTAGTTAATTATTAATACTATGCTAAAGAGACAGGGCTCAAATTTTCTTACTGCTGTTTTTGGAACATCTTTTTGGATTTACAATGTACTAGATGTTATAGCTTCTCATCTGATCTCCAGAGTTCTCAAAAAGGCTTCCAGCCTGTTGTTAGCTCGGCATCCCTTTAGGGGAAATAGAACATGTAGCTTTTTAGTCTGCCATTTTATGATGGATGTCCTGTTACTGACGTTTATCGTTTTTTACTTTTAGCTATTGATTTATTTTACTGACAGCATTTGGTTTGATTGAATGTTGAGCTTAATTTACATATTCTGAGAACGTATCTAGAGAGAAAAAGATGACTTCAAAAGCAAATGGGTATTATGGGGCCAGCAGGTGGCATGGTGGTTAGGATGCTGGATTCTCACATGGCCACCTGCAGTTTCAGTCCCAGATCTGGCGGCTTAAAGAGATTAATATGCCATTAATATTACTCTGTGTATTTGAGAGGTATCAGTGCATTGCATTCTAAACAAGCATTTATTACAAGACTCATAAAGCACAGATCACATAGTAGTTAGCCTTCTAGAAATTAACTCCTACCTTGAATATTTATGCTCTAAGAAGGTTATTAAAATACACTTGGGTGGGACCTGCAGTTGGTTTAATGGCTATGTTGCTAGACTCCCATGTAGTAGACCATGATTCAAGTCCCCAATCTGGTGGCTTAAACTCATGCCGGGCTGTGTGTGTGCACACCTAAGATTCCAAGAGGAGAATGAAAGAGAAGGAATTGCAGCATGGCCATCCCCCCCCCCCACCCCCCCCCCCCGGGTCGCTTCCTTTCTTGCTTTCTATCTCTCTTTGTCTTTCTGGTGAGCACATGCACCCTATAGCAAAACACTCTAAAACACACACACACACACACACACACACACACACACACACACTTAGGCTGAGTTTTCTATTTAATAAGCGTATTTGTAGTGTCTACTATGTAAAATTTTGGTCAAAATAAATGAAGCAGTATACGTGAAGTCTTTATCATATTATCTGTCAGAATAACTTCTAACATAATAAACCACCAGCTAAGTTGGATGCTAGAAGTAGTGCTTAAGGACTGTGAAGACTTTTTTTTATATGTAAATAATTAAAAGATCATGTCTCTTAAATATCATGATAATATGTAAAAATATAAATTCAGCTTTCATAGGTGGCTGAGGTTTTGGCAGCATTTAGATTATAATCTCATTTATTCCAATTGTATCCTGTTAAAATTTAAAGCATTGAGATTGGGACCAGCAGTTGGAGTAATGGCTATGTTGCTGGACTCCCATATAGTTGACCACAGTTCGATTCCCGGATGACATGGTGGCTTAAATTCATGCCGGGGGCATGTGCGTGCGTGTCCAAGATCCTGAGAGGAGAATAGAGTAGAAGGGATTGCAGTGTGGCCATCTCCCCTGGGGGGTAATTTCTCACTTTCTGTCTGTCTCTCTGTCTTTCTGGTGAGCACACATGGCAGCCTATAGCGAAACCTCTCAAAAAAATGAAAAGGGCATTGAGATTATCCTTGTCACCATCTTTCCCTCTAGTGGCAAATTTAAAGCAGAGAAATGAAGGAAAATCTTGGCTCCTATAATATAGAAATTATACAATTTGCATCAAAATTGAACCAGTCTTCCAGTCAGAGGTAGAGCAACTGAAATTGTTACTGGTTAAAGATACGTCCCAAGTTTTACCACATTTGGATGTATTGTAAAGTCACAAATTCTCATGCTTTTGCTAAGGGTTAATAAGCAATATTTTGAAAATACAATTCAAATAAAAATGAATAAAAACATCCATTCTTGGGACCAGCAGTTAGCATAATGGCTATGTTGTTGGACTCCCATGTAGTTGACTGCGGTTTGTGTCCCAGACCTGGTGGCTTAGAACTCAAGCTTGGTGCATGTGCATGTGTGCCCAAGATCCCGAGAGGAGAATGGAAGAGAATAGATTGTGGCATGGCCATCCCCCCTGGGGGGCGTGGGTGATTTCTCGCTTTCTGTCTCTCTCTCTGGCGAGCGCATGCGCGCTATAGCAAAAAAAACTCTAAAAAAATCCATTTTATTAGTCACATACAACTAAGATCAAATGTCACGTTTGGCAACTTTCTAAAACCTGAACACGTATATTTGTGTGTTTTCTAGTATTTTTGTCCATAGAGAAAGACATCCTTATCAATACATTTCATAAGCCAAATTGTTTATTGTCCTTCAATGTGATAATTCTTCATAAATAAATCTAATTCATATGTATAATAGCAAATACCTTAAATATGTAAAAAAATAAATTTCAGTACAAGGGCATTGGCTAACTATGTATCAGTGTATAAATGTATCAGAAACCAATATTTAGTCATTAAAAATTAAATATAAGAATAATAATTAATTGTTCAGTAGTACAGTCACAAATAATTAAACATAAAAGCAGATCACATAACAGACACTATATGACCCAATATAGTAAATATGCAAATGTTAACTGTTATGTAGTACTATTATTTTCATTTGCTAAAACCCATTAACAGGCATGGGATGGCCAGCAGGTGCTATAGAGGTTAAGGTGCTGGATCCCACATGACCAGCTGTGTGGCTTGAGTCCGGGACTCAGCGGTTTGAAACTCACACTGAGAGCATGTGGATGCATGCCCAAAATCCTGAGAAAAGAATGGAGGAGAAGGATTTGCAGCATGGCCATCCCACTGGGGAACGATTTCTTGCTTTTTGTCTCTCTGTTTCTCCAGTGAGTACATGTGCCATGCAGCAAAAATTTCTCTAAAAACAAAGAAAAAGAAAAAAACATGGATGGGGAGTGTAGGATAAGGATAAAAATTATTAACCATTTACTTGCACTAAATTACAACACAAGTTTTCTTAATACTGAGTCCTGAAATAGTAAATGATGTTTCTTGGATATCCTTATAGCTATGAAGTTCAAGTTAATAAGACTCTTTTTGGGCGTTTTCTTTCATGAAGCAGTAGCATCAGTCAGGTAATGTGAAGCGATGTGTATACACAAACACTAAGTGAGCTACCATTTTATTTTCTAAGAACTAAAGTGATTAGAAAAGAAAATGTGCACAAAATTGACAAAGTTTCTTAGCACACAAGCTCAGTACAACTCTTGCAGTACTTCATTATCTTTTTGATTTTTCATTTGCTATAGTAAATTTGCCCAAACTCACCCCTCTGGCTTTTTTCCAGATCAGATTGTATCATCTCTAATTATTATTTATAAGTAATCGACATTTAAAATTCGATTTTGATATTTCACCAGCATCACAGTTAGACATTTTCTACTTTGCTTTTCATCTGAGTACCAGTTTTATTTTCTCCCTTTGTTATTCAAATCTGTGTAAAAAAATTAAGGTATAAAGTTCCCAGAAACCATCACTCTAATTGCCAGAGTAAGAAGGCTAATCACTTTGCTTCCATCACTTTCACTATAGTATCCCCTTAGTAACAAAACTATAAAAGGTAATGATAGGGTGACATATACAGAATAATTTTTAAAAGTTTATTTATGTATTCCATGATAGAGAGAAAGAGAAATAGAGACAAACAGGTATCACCAGCAGAGTCTTCAAACCGTGATCTACCTGCAGCTTGGGGCAGCCTGGATAATGGACATGTGTGCTCATTCCAGTGTGTACAGGATGACACGAACTTGGGGCGTACTTTGAGGGGCTAGCATTGCAGAATACTGTGTTACTGCTATTCCACAGCTGGCCTGGAAGAACTGTAAAGATACTGACAAATAAAAATGATAAGCACAGTAAGAATCGTATATAAAAGTCATATTCTACAGAGGTCATTCTGAGTACAAGATAAGAGCATCCTACCATAAAACAAGTTAATGTCTGTGATGCTCAGAAGAGGAAAACAAACTAATGACCTTACTCAGCTTCTGTCTGTACTAACCCGTATGTTCCATACTAACTGATGGGAAGGGAGTAAGGTCCATAACCGATATAAATACTATTAATATGCTTCTGTTGTCCTCCATACAATGTCCAGGACTTATTTAAACATCAAGAGACACATTAAAAGACTAGGAAATAACACAAGACATTATTAGGAGATAAAAAACTCATAGAACTAGACTCAAAGAAGACTTATAGGCTTGGATAATTAAGTAGGAATTTTAAACTATTATAATTGACATTATAAAAATTTTTGAGTATAATGTAAAATATACATAAATAAATGGGAAACTTCAACAGGAAGATGAAAACTTCAATAGCGTCAAAGTGAAATAAAATCAATTTAAAAAATCAAAGATTAATAAATATTTCAATGAATTTGTCTACAAAGAAAATTATCAGTGAAATCAAAGACAGATAAACATAAATTATTCAATATAAAACTCAAAGAGAAAAAAAAATTTAAAAATCAAGAGTACCCAGAATCTTAGATTTCCTATCAGAAATGTGATAATAATGTTACTTTCTGTATTTTCTCTCAGAGAATCTTGACAAAACAATTACAAAAGGGATATAGTGTAAAAATATAAGAGATTAGAATTACACAAATTGTTTCTGAAGGAGCTAACAGGGAGATCTGTTTCTTCAATAGTAAATTGTATTACTTATAAACCTTAGTCCTCTAAGAAATAACAGTACTTTCATATTGTCCCAGTTATCAGCTTGTTCTTAAAATACTACATACTCTGGGGTCAAGAGAAATACATTCTACAGTTGACATACATAATAACTTATTTCTTCACTCTAAATAATCAGTAGGAAAGCTGCTTTTCATTAGCTGTTGTGATTCATTATTGGTTTATGTCCTAAAGTTTTTCTGAAACATTTGCAAAGATAATAAACCAATTATAGAAGCCACCTGTAACCAAAGGAAAGTTGGACAAAAATAAATAAATAAATAAATAAATAAATAAATAAATGAAACAGAGCAAACCTTTCCTCTGTAACTGCTGTTATAATAGATAATAGACACAGAACAGCAATGTTATAAACCTTGCTAGGAACTAATGAAAGAGAAAGGAATTTTACATAAAAGAGATACTGACTACTTTTATTGATCTTGGTGGAGTTCCATGATAATCCACTCCTTTAACAGGTTGAGCATCCATCTCTGTTGCTACCTGAATCACAGTCTTGGGGCTCTTAGGTCATTAATCATAGGACCCTGCAGAGCTCAATTATCTGCATGGATGAGGAAACATTAATGACCTTGGGCAAGTTACTCATCCTCTCAGAACACTAAAGAAAAAAAGGACTATTGCCATTGATAACCCCAAGGATTTCAGCTTGATCACTAGAAGAAAATATATTTGCTGTAATGCTGCTTCATTATTCTTGTATTGTTGAAGAAATTTAAAAAAGCGAAATCTACAATCCAGAATGTGTTCCTAAAAATTGTAGAATATCCTTAGCCTATCAACTCTGTTATATGGCTATAGGGACTTGTTATATATGGGGTTAGATTAAAGGTTTTGGTTTATTGATTATCCTTTTCCAAATCTTAATTCTGCAACCTACTAACTATCTGATATTGGGAAATTATACCACTCTTCTCTGTAATCTTATAGTAAATATTTCATAGTTTTGGTCAAAATTCAATGATTTAATGTACCAAAACCCTTAACATGGTACTCTAGTACATAATAAAGGCAAAGTTTTATCATTATTTTATTTCTATTATAATTGATTGTTGTACATTTAAGCCACTGAATAAATTTCTTCTATCTTCTCTCTTGACATATCCCCCCTACTTATTATAATTAATCATAAAAAAACAGGAACTCCTTGACTTTTGAGAAGGTTGCATCCTGATAAACCCATCATTAAGATGAAAATATTTTGTTTACTATACCTAAACTATGTTTGATCATAGTTTAACCTAGACTATTATAGATGTGCTCAGAGTAGTTATATTAACCTACAATTGGGCAAATTCATCTAATACAAAGTCTATTTTTAAATTAAGTATTGATTATTTTGTGGAATTTATTAATTATTGTCCTGAAAGTGAAAAGCAGAATGACTGTATGGATGCTCTTTTTACTTTTTTATTTATTTTTTTCCTGGATGCATATATCACATTTGCACCATTGTAAAGTTTGAAAAATGTATAAAATTATAAAAAAATTTAAAATTTAAAATATTTGGAAAAAATACCCAGGTCCGACCACTAAACAAATTCTACCTTTTTTTTTTTTAAAAAAAATATTTATTTTATTACTCTTCTTCATTTTTATCAGAGAGAGATGCAGAGAGAGAGAGAGAGAGAGAAAGCAAGCTGCCAGGTCCAGGAATTGAACCACAGTCATCCATGTGAGAGTCCAGCACTCCAATCACCACGCCACCTGCCGGCCCCAAATTCTACTTTTAATATTTTGTTTTATGATCTTTATCAAGATCTCTTCTATCTAGCTATCACTTTATCTAATGATGGATCCATTTATTTTTGATACATATACTAGAATAATTATATGTATATTTCCTTTTATTCTTTTAATAAAGTGAATTATATTGATTTCTGTATTACTGCAATAAAAACTTATTTGGCAATAATTTGTTATCTTTTTTACATATTGCTGAATTTATCTTGCTAATATTTTGTTAAATTTCTTATACTAATAGTCATAGAGTATATTTGTCAGTAATTTTCTCTAATCACTTTTGTCAATATTTGTAATAGAAAATGCTATTCTCATAAAGCAAGTTGAGAGTTTATTTGATCTCTATTTTCTAAAAAGACTTGTGTAATATGTATATTATTTTTTAAATATTTAATAGGAAGATATATTTTTTCCTAATGAGAAGTCCACTGTCATTCATATTATTGTGCACTGTAATATATTTTCTCAAACTGCTCTTAAGATTTTCTCTTCATCAGATAGAGTATGGTATACCTATATAAAATTTTCATTTTATTTATTCTTTTAAATATTTTTTAGTTTTTTTTTTTCATAAGTGTGAGGGACAGAGAAAAGAGGAAAAGGGAAAAAGGAAGACAAGCACCCTCAACAGAATTTCACACTGAAGTCTCACTTCCTACCCCTACCTTTCAAACCAGCCAAGATCAGAGGCACTCACCAGTGCATATAGGTCTTTCATTTTGTTTTGTTTTTTAGAGAGATTTTTGCAATAGGGTATGTGCACTTGCTGGAGAAACAGAGAGAGACAAAGAGATAGAAAGTGAGAAATCACTGGCTAAAAAGTGTCTTGAAAAAGATCTTCTAGGGTTGATTCTATCTGGGATCCTTTGTATTTCTTGGGACTGAATCTTTGAATGCCTCTCTAGGTTTGGAAAATTTTCTCCCAGGATTTCATGAAATAGATTATTAATGCACTTATTAGTCTCTTCACCTTCTTGAATACCAATTATCTGGATGTTTGGATGTTTAATGGGATATAGTATTTCTTGTATATTATTCTCATTTTGGGGGGGCTATTTTCTCAGTCTTCATGGTAGACATTTTTCTCGACCAGTGATTCTATCTTCTACATCTGAGGTTCAATTTTCTGTATGATCTAGTATGTTTTTAATACTTTCAAGGGATGTTTTGACTTTCAGTATTATAGCCTTCATCTCTAACAGGTCCATTAGATTATTATTATTTTTTTTTTTTTGAGAGGTTTTCGCTATAGGTCGCTTGTGCTCGCCAGACACACAGAGAGAGACATAGAGACAGAAAGCGAGAAATCACCCCCAAGAGGGGATGGTCATGCCGCAATCCCTTCTCCTCCATTCTCCTCTCGGGATCTTGGGCACGCATGCACACGCGCCCGGTGTGAGTTTTAAGCCACCGGGTCTGGGACGCAAACTGCGGTCGACTACGTGAGAGTCCAGCGACATAGCCATTATGCTAACTGCTGGTTCCCTAGATTCTTTTTTAGAGTGTGTATTTCCACTTGTAGATCTTGCAAGAATTTCCTCACCTCCTGGAACTCCTCAGCTCTTTTCTCTTGTCTCTTTTGCAGTTCATAGTCTCTCTTCTCTTCCATCTCTGTTAGCTTTGTCACTATGAATATTCTAAATTCTGTATCTGACATTTTCATTGGTTCCATTGTACTGTTTGTGGGTGAAGAGGAGTTATTCTTTTCCCTTGGAGGAGAGGTATTTTCCTGGTTTCTTATATTTCTTGTGCCACTGTGGTGATTTCTGGTCCTCAGATGGGTTGTACATTTCTTCATAATATTTTTTTTTTTTAGAGAGGCTTTTGCTATAGGGTGCATGCGCTCGCCAGACAGACAGAGAGAGACAGAGAGATAGAAAGCGAGAAATCACCCCCCAGGGGGGATGGCCACATTGCAATCCCTTCTCCTTCATTCTCCTCTCGGGATCTTGGGCACGCACGCACACGCGCCCAGCGTGAGTTTAAGCCACCGGGTCCAGGGCTTGAACTGCAGTCGACTACGTGGGAGTCCAGCGAGCTAGTCATTACACTAACTGCTGGTCCCTATTTCTTTCTAATTCTTGAAGTTCAATGTGAGCATTCAGAGGCGTGCTAGAGGAGGTGTTCTAAAATCTTTCTTCTGTTTTTCATCGTTTGTGCATCAGATTCAGTGGGACTTGTGGAATATTCTGATCCTAATAGTAATCAGATGTTTGGATACTGTTCACTTACCCCTGCCTAGACACTCAGTTTGTAGAGACTGAGCCACCAAGAGATAAAGTTAAAAGAAAAAGGAAGAAAAAAAAGAAGAAGAAAAAAAACTATAAAAGATAAAAAAAGAAAGACAATAAAATAATTTTATATTTTAATTTTAAAAGGCAAAAAATGAAAACAGCACACTGTACAAAAGCACTATTTCACAGCTGAAGTTTAGTAGCCATCTCAGAATGGTCCTTGATTTGTGCCTTTTCTAGAAAGTAGTGGGAAAAGCACGAATTAGCAAGTTAAAGGAGGGGCTTGAGAGTCAGAGAATACCTTAAAAAAAGAAATATTAAGAGTCACAGGCAGACTCAAAGAAACGGAGAGAGACAGACAGAGACGGAGAGGAGACTGAGGTTGCCTTACCAATCTAGAAATGGATCTGGAGGGAGAAGTCTCAGTAGAAAGTCTTCATTTTTAGTCCCTGAAAGCAGTATTTCACAGTCAAAGTTCATTGGCCATCTCAGAATCTATTTACTTATTTATTTTAATTTAAAGAGAGAGAGAGAGAGAGAGAAGGAAAGTGAGAAAGCAAGTCACAAGATCTGGGACGCAAACTGTGATTGATTATCTGGGAGTCCAGCACCCTAAAACATCACACCACCTGTCAGCCTGCCGTCTTATAATTCTAACATGAGGTTTATTTTGAGTAAATATCATATCTACTGTTCATAATTTTTTTCTGTATTTATGATGGGTTGTAATCATGCACAAGGGAAAATGAGAGAAGAGAATGAGCACTCTATATAGGGCCCATCTCCAATCCCTTCCTCCAGCCGTCAAACCCCTCAGATCTTGTATATTCCTGTATGTGCTTGGCATATTTCAGACCAACTGGGCCAAGGATTCAAACCACCACTGCCTCATGGTATCTGGCTTCTCTCAAACAACATGTTACTTCTTGTCATGAAGCTGGTCCAAGGACCGTATATTCTTGCTTCTTCCATGTTTGATAATTTTTATTTTTTTGCATATTGCAGTGAGTGTACTATATATAGGGATTCTGAAATATGTTATCTATATATTTATTTACATTCATTCACACATCATTACAGCATACAAAGTGAAATTTTCCATCCAGAATACACTGTATATTAGCTCAGTCAAGTACATCAACATACATGTTATCGTCAACAAATAATTTTCCATTTCTTATTTCCTGTATGTCTTTTTTTTCCCCATCCTTGATCCCCTATCTCTTACCCTCAGCCATCTCCCACTCTCCTCACAAATGGTGTCTAGTATCTATGTTTGCTTTTTATACTTTCACCCCCACATTTTATTGAGTCACTAAAGATCTTAATCTAAATATTTTCATAGCAAGCGCAGCTGATATATACATTTCCATGAACACAAGTCCAACTTTAGGCATAAGTCTCAGTGAGTAGAATGAACATCCTATAAAGTAGCACCAAGCTGGGCTAGATATCTTACTGCAGGCATTGAATAGGTATTTTTAATGCATTTTTTTAATTTCAAGAAAAACAGTTTTAGTTGTTTTTTTTTTTCCTGAAACTTTTTTAACTTAATTTGTACTCTCTCCCTAAGCATTGTCACAGCATACAAAATGTGATTTCCTATCTGAAATATACTGCATAGTGGCTTAATCATGCATATTATTAACAAAAATTGTCCATTTCTAGTTTGTAGAATTTTTTTTATCCCCTATCTCTGACCCTCTGTCCTCTCCCACCCTTTTCTCACACTATCTCCGGTGTCTACAGTTGTCTTCCATTGCTTCCCCCACACACACACATTGTATTGATCACACAATTTCTTAAATAATCTAACTACTTTCAATAGCAAGTTCACTTGGTACTATTAAGAAAACCAGTTTTAACTTACATCAAGGAAATGCTAAGGAACTTTGCTTAAAGCCAGGAAACAGGTGAGGATTCTGTTCACATGGTAGGTGCATGAACCTGTCCATATCTCAAGACAGGAAACAAATCCTTACAACCAGATAACAAAGTCTACAAGATAATCAGCAATATTTTAGTCAAAAGTCATAAAATTATACTTCACAAATTCAGTCTCATGTATTTTATCTTCTGTTGTGCTTCGATTTTCATGATTAAATTCTGGGACATAATATTCAACTCCAGACTTGTTCCTATGATTAAGCTGGCCACTTTCTTAGTTTTTGAACTCTTATTTTTGTGTGTCTGCATATAATTTTCCTGATGTAGCACTCCCTTGAGAACTTCTTGGAGATCTGGTCTGGTGCTGGTAAATTCTTTCAGGTTTTCTTTATCTGAGAATGTTATTGTCTTTTCTTCCCACATGAAAGATAATCTTGCCAGGTACAGTATTCTTGGCTGAAATTGCTTTTCTGTTAACACTTTGAATATATTTTCCCATTCTTTCCTTGCTCTCATTGTTTACGATGAGAGGTCTGCTGTTAGCCTGATGGGATATCCTTTGTAGGTAACTTGATGTATTTCTCTTGCCAATCTTAGTATCTTGTCATTGTCTGTGGTTTCGTTCAACCTGCCTATAATGTGTCTTGGAGAAGATCTTGGGTTGATTCTATTTGGGGTCCTTTGTATTTCTTGGGACTGGAACTTGGAGTGCCTCTCTAGGTTTGGAAAGTTTTCTTTAAGCAATTTTTTTCAGTCTTTGTGGTGAATTTTTCTAGGCCAGCAATTTTCTCTTCAATGTCTGAGATTCTATTTTCTGTATGATCTAGTCTGCTTTTAATACTTTCAAGGGAGATTTTGACTTCCTGTGTTATAGCCTTCATCTCTAAAAGTTCCGTTTCATTCTTTTTTAAAGTGTGTAATTCCTCTTTTAGATCTTGTAAGAATTTCCTCACCTCCTGAAACTCATAACTTCTTTCTCCTTTATCTTCTGCAGTTCATTGTCTCTCTTCTCTTCTATCTCTGTTAGCTTCAACATTATGAATGTTCTAAATTATTTATCAGACATTTTCATGATTTCCATTGAACTGCTTGTGGATGAAGAGGAGTTATTCTTTTCCCTTGGAGGAGAGATATTTTCTTGCTTTCCCATATTTCTTGTGGTCCTGTGGTGATTTCTAGTCATCACGCTAGCTTGTTTGCTGGAGGCTGAATTATCGGTAGGAACTCTTCATTTCTCTTTTACACTGAAATGACTACTTTGCAGGACTCTTTTTTAGTGTTTTAAAGTTTGTTTTGGCTAATATTTAATTAATGGCAGATGTGAGGTCAGATGGTGATGAAGTAATAAAATGTGACAGTCTGTGAGGTTGACCCACATGGGAGAGATCCAAGCTGGCTTCCAGAGACTTCCCTTAGTGCTCTGGGGTTAGCTGAGATTGGGGGTGGATTGTTACATTAAGACTCTATTGGGATTCTTTCTGTCTCAGTCACTCTCACTGTCTCTCTTGCTCATAGAATGAATGAGTAAATAAACCCCAAATTAACGGCAAACCTTGTTGCCATTGAAATCATTTTTTTCTTTAATTTCCTGGTATGGTTTTATTTTTCTTTTGTTTTTGGTCTTAGGTCTCCTTCCTTATTCTGGACATGGTCTTTACTCTTCATTTGACCTCTCTGGAGTTTCATGTAATTTTCTGAGGTGCTTAGTAAGGTCTCTTAAGTTTGATTTGTCTACAACTCTAATGTCTTCCACAACTGCCCAACCTCTGGAAAGTTCCTTACTAGGTCTCATAATGTCTTGCCTTGCACACATACAATCCATCTCTAAGCCAAGTACCCTAAGGGAATTACAACACTGTCTTTGTGTCTCACTCTGCACAACTTTATCCTCTATTATTCTGCCCAGCATATCTCATTTGTCTCTGTACTGTGAACTCTATATTTGTCTGTTCAGTTCAGTAAAATATCATCTGCTCTAAATTGTGCCTGCTGCCTATATCAACATGGAAACATGCTCTGTCATGGACTGCTTAGTCAAGCTACAGTGCTGTCACTCTCCACCTTACTTCCCTTGACGTGGCCCTTTCCAGTTTACCAATGTCAGGCCTAAGATCTTCACTTCTTTTTTATTTTATTGGAGAGGTTTTTGCTAGAGGGCACGTGTGCTTGCCAGACAGACAGAGAGAGACAGAGAGACAGAAAGTGAGAAATCACCCCCCAAGGGGGATGGCCACACTGCAATCTCTTCTCCATTCTCCTCTCAGGATCTTGGGCACACACACATACATGCCTGGTGTGAGTTTAAACCACTGGGTCCAGGACTCGAACCATGATCGACTACATGTGAGTCCAGCGACATAACCATTATGCTAACTGCTGGTCCCAAGATCTCCACTTCTAATGCACAGACCTGTCCCTGTTTTTAATATAAATGTGTGGTTGAGAGATAAAATATTCAAGTCAATCTAGTTATTCTGTTATTATCCTCACCTAATTCCATAAATCTTAATTATGGTTAGGTCATTTCTCTTGAAGCTGACCTTGGGTTTGTGTCTGTGATGAACTTGGAATTTCTTCTTTTCTCAGACTCACTCATCTGAATCTTTGACCTTCCAACAAATGACCCCTAGTTCTTCACACTGTTTAATGTTTTACAGGCCACTGCTCCTGAGTATTCTATTCTGTTTATAAGATACATGCTCTCAAAATTCTTAAACCATATATCTCACACTACATTTCAATTAAACACTCTCTTTTAGGCCTCAGTTTACTCCCTCATTAAAATTTTCAAAGAGGAGACCCAGTCACTCCCAATTTCTTCTAGGCACAGCATTCTCTTAGACCTTCAAATAAAACTTAATGCTTTAATTAAAACATACTCCTTTTTAAACTGTGGCTATTTAAATTGTTTGACTCCACAAGCTGATTTAAAAGAAAGAAAGAGAGAGGAAAGAAAAAAAAAGAAAGAAAAAGAAATAAATAAGAAGAAGGCTCATCTATGTTAAGATGCTGTGCTCCATGGGAACCAGCAGTTAGCGTAATGGCTATGTCGCTGGACTCCCACGTAGTCGACCGCAGTTTGAGTCCCAGACCCGGTGACTTAAAACTCACGCCAGGCGCGTGTGCGTGCTCACCCAAGATCCTGAGAGGAGAATGGAGGAGAAGGGATTGCGGCGTAATCATCCCCCCTGGGGGGTGATTTCTCGCTTTCTGTCTCTCTGTCTCTCTCTGTCTGTCTGCTGTCTGATGAGTGCACGCACCCTATAGCGAAAGCCTCTCCCACACACACACACACACACAAAATGGATGCTGTGCTCCATGGACTGGGACCACATGGGAGATCTGGGTTTGATTTCCTAGTCCAACCTAAAAGCAGGTCTCAGTGGTATACACCTGTAACCTTAATGATTCTGAAGCCTGAGGCAAGAGAATTACAAGCTCAAGGGCAGTCAGGGTAACATAAAAAGACTCCCAAAAGATCTAAGTAGGTGGTACATATCTGTTTACAGCTAAAGAAAGAGGATCGTCTGGCAATAGTCTTTTATTTTTATTTTAAAGTTTATTTATTTCTTCTGACTAAAAGAGAAAAAAAAGCTCTTCCAATAGAATATTTATGCCACTACTTAGCCCCAGCCTCAGCTAACCTGGATCAGAAGCAGACATGTGTGCCCAGCATGAACAGGAAGGCCTTGGGACATGAACCCAGTAACTTCTCAGGTGGGTCTCCATCTCAGATCATTGCATTACTGCTGTGTCACCAGCTGGCACGATGAATCTGTCAAGGGAACCAGCAGTTAGCGTAATGGCTATGTCGCTGGACTCCCACGTAGTCGACCGCAGTTTGAGTCCCAGACCCGGTGACTTAAAACTCACGCCAGGCGCGTGTGCGTGCTCACCCAAGATCCTGAGAGGAGAATGGAGGAGAAGGGATTGCGGCGTAATCATCCCCCCTGGGGGGTGATTTCTCGCTTTCTGTCTCTCTGTCTCTCTCTGTCTGTCTGCTGTCTGATGAGTGCACGCACCCTATAGCGAAAGCCTCTCCCACACACACACACACACACAAAATGGATGCTGTGCTCCATGGACTGGGACCACATGGGAGATCTGGGTTTGATTTCCTAGTCCAACCTAAAAGCAGGTCTCAGTGGTATACACCTGTAACCTTAATGATTCTGAAGCCTGAGGCAAGAGAATTACAAGCTCAAGGGCAGTCAGGGTAACATAAAAAGACTCCCAAAAGATCTAAGTAGGTGGTACATATCTGTTTACAGCTAAAGAAAGAGGATCGTCTGGCAATAGTCTTTTATTTTTATTTTAAAGTTTATTTATTTCTTCTGACTAAAAGAGAAAAAAAAGCTCTTCCAATAGAATATTTATGCCACTACTTAGCCCCAGCCTCAGCTAACCTGGATCAGAAGCAGACATGTGTGCCCAGCATGAACAGGAAGGCCTTGGGACATGAACCCAGTAACTTCTCAGGTGGGTCTCCATCTCAGATCATTGCATTACTGCTGTGTCACCAGCTGGCACGATGAATCTGTCAAGCAAAAAAAAAAAAAAAAAAGTGTGTGGCTTAGGTGCTAAGGAGCAGTATCTTTAATATTTCATATAAACTTAATGAGTCTATGATTACAATGTTGGCTCTTAAGTACATTCAACAAAAAAATGCCTTTAAATTTTCTCTTTTCTTTCTCTGTTAATGAAACAATAAAATAAGTCTTATTTCTTCATCCAAAATTCCTTTTCTTTGCTTAACATGCAGAAGGATAGCATAAAATAATTTCTGTTCTTGAGCTGACAAACCAGTGGTGAATTCAAAGTCAACCAACACTTCTAAAACCGTGGTGCTCTTTCCATGAAACCCAAGAACATTTATGTGACTCAAACTCTGAAGGGTTCAGAGTACTCTGTTCTTTTGGTGATCATTTACTAAGAATAAGCTGGAATAATAAATTCTTTATCTGAAGAAGTCTCCAAGCTACAAATATATAATTGGTTTGCTGAAAATTCACAAAATAAGTAGAATTTTCTTTAGTCAAAATTTTCTAGAATTGTTTATTTAATTGTATTTATTATTATTTAATTTGCTGTAGGGTACATGAGCTCACCAGAGAGAGACAGAGAGAGAGAGAGAGAAAGAGAAAGAGAGAGATAGCAAGAAAGCAAGCTGCCAGGTGTGGGATTTGAACTGTGGTTGGTCATGTAGGAGTCCAGCGCCCCAACTATTTGATGACTTTTATTTAATCAAATTTTAAATAAATAAAAAGATTGGTTTGTCAGGAAAGTCATGATGCATTTTTAATACGTCTACGTCATGACTTTTCTGACAACCCAACAAAAGATAGATACATTGGGTACTATCAAACATACATATTTTACGTTCTGTTTATCATATATTTTCAAGAATATTATATTTATACATCATAACAAAATAAAGGCAGGATGAGTGGTATGTTATTTACCAATGAAAAAAATGACAAGCTGGTCAAGTGACTTATTGAAGGTCACGTATCTAGTTAATTATCTTATCCAGTGCTATTTTGATTACACCACTCTCATTTAGCTCCTTCAGTACCACTGAGACATCAAGATAGTTCAATAAGTCTAAGTGTTTGATCAATAATTCAAGAAGCTACTAATTGAATAGGGCAACGTTTATGGATATATTAAAAGGGATCGCTTCTCTAAAAGCACTATCAAAGGTCATGTGACAACAGCAACTCAACTCACCTTGTCATAAATATTTCCCTAAATAAATTATTCATATTAGGAATTATATGCCCATTTGCTTTAAGTAAAATGCTGATAAACACATTTATTCTCAAGCTGCTCACTAAGCACATTAATATGTATTTTATGAAATATAATAAACAAATATACTTTGGCCATGAACAGATGAAGGCATCAGGAGAGTCTATTCAAGAACAGGGGAAAAGAAAATTAGTTTGCTGTTTTTAGCAGACCTGCACTGTTAGGCCTACACTTCAAGCATGTCATTTCGGAATAAACGTCTTCTGGGAGGCAGCAACGCAGATGCTTCTACAGCAGAATAAGGAGCTGAAATAAGCACCTGACAGTGCTATCAATGAACAGCAGATGTTTGCTGGTGAGTTGGGATCGGTGACTTTAATTCCAAGAGCAAAACAGTCTTTGAAATGGAAAAAAAATCCCAGTGTTATCAGTCAGTTTGGTGGAATCCCTGTACGCTGTGTAACTAATTGGGTGTGAGAGCCTGCTCCATTCTGAGGACTGTGGTTGGGAGGAACTACAACATCTGTCGGATAACTTCACCTTTTCTAGAAAATCTCAGGAAAAAAAAATAGCCTCCGGTCTTCAAAAATCTCGGGGAAATTCTTCTGTGGTTATTGGCAAATGGAGAATGGAGAAACTGAGAACAAAGTTTCCTCAGTGATTATGTCTTCTTTTCACATTTAAAACAAACTAAAATGCAAATAAAATGAATTGAATATATTGATTTAAATCAACAAAAATAAATAAGGAAAATTTATTTAAAAGCAATATTATTCAAACAAAGTATCTATAGAGTACTATTTTTAGCTGAGGTATGATCATCATTAACACTGTTTGGATCTGCGAAGAAATAGTTCACCATCTTGGAGTAAGACAGATCTGGATATAAATGCCCAGCAGCTATTAAAACATGTGTAGGCTTTGGAATATGTGTTAAGTTCTTTTGGTCACAAAACAAAACAAGAAACAAACAAAATAAAACAAAAAATATCCTAAGCAAATATGAAAGAGTACAGGTGTGTCGCCTTGAGTCCAATAAATAACGAATTTTCAGTTCTTGGGAATATCAGAAACTGGAAGTTTCCAAGGAACTCAGGAAGTGAGTTTAGGAAGTGAGTTTAGGAGAACTATTCTTTGGAACTCTGCCATTCAGTGGCTCAATTTCTGGTGTGTATCACAGTAATGTTCATGTGGAGAAAAGGCTAACACTTTGACCTTCTTGTTAAAGTGACTATGTTGAAATGACACTTGGTTTTTGTTTGTTTGTTTTATTTTGTTTTTAGAGATTTTTGCTGTAGGGCATGTGTGCTCGCTGGAGAGACAGAGAGAGACAGAAAGTGAGAAATCACCCCTCAAGGGTACACTTCAAGCATGTCATTGGGGTCATGCTACAACCCCTTCTCCTCTTGGGATCTTTGGTATGCACACACATGTGCCTGGCATGGGTTTTAAGCCACCAGGACCAGGACTCAAATCACAGTTAACTATGTGGGAGTTCAGCGATGTTTCCATTTCACCATCTGCTAGTCCCGAGATGATGCTTGTTTTACTGTGTGTGACTTTTGGGCCATGCACAAAGAAGTGGTAGACAGTCTACTGCAGGTGGAAGAACATGGTTATATGCAAGCTGACCTTTGTCCTTTACGTGTGACCAGGCTTCCCTTCATTATAACAATCTTTTGGGTACTTACTGTAAATCCCCTTTTTAAACAATGATCTCCTTCTCTTTACTAATTTTCAGTCATGACTGTCATCAAAACACCAAGCAAAAATCTCTCCCTAAGAAAGTAATTCCACCTCTTTCAAGGGGGTTAAGGTAACCAAGCTTGAGTTTGGGAAGTTTTAAGATAAAAGTCACAGTAAGCCCATATTCTAGAATAATTAAATTAACAAGCGCAGTCAATTACCCACACTAACTTGTGATGAAAGCCTTGTGATCAGAGTCCCCACTGTTTTGCCTTTATAAAAAGAGAACAGTGTAATACTCATGACGCTCGGTTCATATGTTTTAAAGCCTGCATTGTTTATGATCTCTGTTGTCTGTCTGTCACTGGCCCAAAGAGTTTTTAAAGAAATGGGTAAAAGGCAATTTCATCTGTGCAAAGAAGACAGTGGGTGAGATATGATGTCAGAAGTACATTGATACTCTCCTCCGGATCATAAACCAGCTTTATTTATCTCGACAGAGGAGAAAAAGACTGATTATGCACATTTCCACACTTACCATACATTCTTTCAAAGTGGTAATCTCAGGATGCAGGTGAAAACCTAATGCTAATTTTTATTAAGGCTGTCATATTACTTTGGAAAAAAAATCTTTCATTCTTTTACTCCCAGAACACTTCTGTCATTTTAGTAGCAGATACCAGGGGAAATACAAGACGAAGCAAACAAAAAAGCCACAGATAAGTCAATAAAGAACAGACCAATGTTTACAATATATTTAAGCAAAATTTTTATCCCTGGTCTTTTCTGCCATGATGCTCTGTAACAGGTGATGAAAGCCCATTATTTCCACACATCGACTAAGTGCAAAAAGCAAAAAAGTTCAAATGGCCATTATTATGTTTCTGATCTGATAATTAGACAAGTTGACTGGAGTCTGTGTCAGTTCTTTTTCTCTAGTTAACGCTACTTTCCGATAGTCATCTTTACCAGCCGTGAAAGACAAGTTGTTTTGCTATCAAATGACTATAGGTAACAAGAATGAGGCAGGTGTACAGAGACAGGAGGACTGTTGGAAATTGAAGGGAGTATGACCACCTATGGCAGCAGAAATTCTAGGCCACTGAGGCCAGATATTCCTATTTTTAAATAAAGTTGACATATGAATTAATAACTAAAAAGCTCTGAGTTTTAATTGTGGACAAACTATTGTCAAAGCTTTAAACAAATTTGTTAAATTAACAAAGTGAGTTTTTGAATGGAGTTCAAGTCAAGGACTGCCATTTTGTAATTTCTATAAATGATGAAGTCTCTGAGAACAGCTTCACGGTTTCTGCTTCCTTTCCCTTTCCGTACAGCTCCTACAAGAGTGTGGGTTCAAGAGTGTGGGTTCACAGAGACTCTCAAGAGAAACTGATATTCTGGAAGTGGACAGCTCCTATGTAGGAACCCATCAAAATAAGATAGAAATGGGTATTATACAGGGTCCCTCGTTCATTCCTTGAATGCGAATAAGTCAGCATTTGCCCTTCCTTTCTTCAAGTACTGAGAGACTGAGGGGAAGAAAATCCTCCTCCCACTCCATTTTTTCAGATGTATATTTCTCCACTCCTTTACCACACACACTCTTCTCCCTGCTTGGCCAGACACAAACCCTTGCCGCCTGGATTCAGTTACCCTTAAGAAGGAAAAGGCATCTCATTGGCAAAGAGTAAACAGTATGATAAGCTACAGCCTTGGTAAAGACCAGTGAAAGCAGGTTTGGCCAAACATACTCTTAGAGAATTATTTGCCATAAAGAGTCGGACAGGGCACATTTAGTTAGTCAATACATGTGTTGTATGATTCCATAACATTAGTCCTTGGCCTACAAACTAGGTTGAGAGGCTATATACATCACAAAGAACTATGTAGAAGATGTTTGTGAAGTTCATAAAAGACTAAACCATCTGTCGGTGTCTCTCTACTGCTCCCCACTTTCAACAGCCCTCAGCTCCCATTCTTGGTTATGATTTCACATGCAATCTTGTTGAATTTGTTGGTCAGGAAGCTCAGTCTCCTTCCACCAGAAAGTTAATTGAGTTACTATGAGCTGTAACATATAATTCTAATAGGTTCTTTTCACTATGCTATTTATTAAAGGGAGAAGTTTGGGGACCAGCAGTTAGCGTAATGACTATGTCGCTGGACTCCCACGTAGTCAACCGTGGTTCATGTCCCAGACCCGGTGGCTTAAACTCATGCAGGGTGCGTGTGCGTGCATGCCAAAGAGCCCGAGAGGAGAATGGAGGAGAAGGGATTGCGGCGTGGCCATCCCCCTTGGGGGGTGATTTCTCGCTTTCTATCTCTCTGTCTCTCTCTGTCTATCTGGTGAGTGCACGTGCCCTATAGCAAAAAACTCAAAAAAAAAAAAAAGGGAGAAGTTTGTTTAATCTTGGCTTGGCAAATACTATCCTCCTTTACAAGAGTTTGAGACTTTAGTGGAGTGGAGAAAAGGTAAGAAAAACAAAACAAAACACTAACATTCATTTAATTCATTTTAGATTATCTGATTGATTAGTTTATACCCTCTTCCTCCCTCACCTACTTCCTTTTTCAAAATGAGCCAACACTCTAGATTTTTGAAATATCAGAAAGCTTTCTAGTTAAATACATTTTTAAATTGTTGTGATTGATTTTAGTTACTTATCCCAAAATCCTAGAATATGGGACTATCATAACTAATCCCTTTTACCGACCATAATTGCTTTAAATCAGCAGATTACCCTTTCCTCTCACAAGATGTAGACTCCTCTGCAAGATGTCCATACAATTATCTGCACCCTGAATGGCCTTGAGTAGACACCGACACCAGGCATTTACCTTGGTGTTCTAGATCTACAGGACCAGCCCATTGCTTGTTGATCCAGAAAGTACATTTATTTCTGATACAGAAAGTTTGAGGGGGAGTTCCTATCTCTTTCAAGGAGGCTGAGGGGGAGTTCCTATCTCTTTCAAGGAGGCTGAGCCACTGTAAAAGGTTTAGAGCATCAAAGATCCTTGCTTTAGGAATGGAAAACAACTTTCTTCCTCAAATAAGAGTAAATCCAAGTACCAAGAACATTTTTAGACAGCAACTGTAAATTTTCATTAGTAATCATGACCTTAATGGCCTTGGATCTTAGAGTTGCTTCTTTTGTGCTTGCAAGGTCAAATAAATTATTGTAATTGTAATCTTCATGGCATTTTAAATGTATTTAACATCCAACTATCTGCTCACTGTCTTGCATATGTTATCAAACTTGTATCTTCAATAGATCACATATATATATATATTTGCTTTTTTCTTCTTTATTTGTTCTTTTTCCTTTTTATTATTATTTTATTTTATTTTATACATTCAATCACATTATTATTTGGCTTACAAAATGGATATTTCCACAGGTGAACATTTCTCCCTAGTACAGTTGATAAAACTACAAAATATCTTCAACAGATAATACCACATTTCTTTTCTATTTTTTGGAGAGATTTTCACTATAGGGCGCGTGCACTCGCCAGACAGAGAGAGAGAGACATAGAGACAAAAAGCGAAAAATCACCCCCCAGGGGGGATCGTCACGCCGCTATCCCTTCTCCTCCATTCTCCTCTCGGGATCTTGGGCATGCACACACATGCGCCCAGCGTGTTTCAAGCCACCGGGTTCAGGACAGAACCGCGGTTGACTACATGGGAGTCCAGCGACACAGCCATTACTCTAACTGCTGGTTCCTGATAATACTACATATCTTTGTGCCATTAATGCTTTGCCTCCCTATTTTTCTTCTAAATGTCCTTCCTCAGACCCTCCTCTTTCACACACACTATATCTGGTATTTACATCTATATACTGTGTTTCTCGGGTTCAGGACAGAACCGCGGTTGACTACATGGGAGTCCAGCGACACAGCCATTACTCTAACTGCTGGTTCCTGATAATACTACATATCTTTGTGCCATTAATGCTTTGCCTCCCTATTTTTCTTCTAAATGTCCTTCCTCAGACCCTCCTCTTTCACACACACTATATCTGGTATTTACATCTATATACTGTGTTTCTATATCCTTTTGGCAATTAGTTTCAGTCACAGAATGTGGACACTCGGTATATATTAAGTGGGGACATACAATATATTTGCTTTTTTAGAAAAATAAAAGTAATACAGATTTAAATGTTTATTTCATGAAAAAAAAAGGCATGCAGAAGATAATTCCAGGTTTATATGGAAACTCAACTATACCATCAGAAACCCAAGAACTTTTCAATATTTTCACTCTGCCATTTTTGGTGTATGACTTTCATGCTCATGGTTGCATTGAGAATGTTGCACCTCTAGGCACTGAGTCTGTGTTCCAAATGGGAAAGAGATTAGCAAAAAGTCAAAGGATTATGCCAGATGTTTCTGTTTATTGTGAACACTTTTCAGAAACTCTTCCATTTAAAAAACATTGGTCAAAACATGCTCACATGACCACTCATATGTGCAAGGGAAACTTAATATTTGAATATTTTAAGTTTCTTCCTCTATAGTAGAATAAAGTAAGGAATAAGCAAAGGTTGTGAATGTCTTTATTGTCTGAATCTTCAGAGTTTTCCAGAGAAAAAGAACCAATAGTATGCATTTATTTTAAAGAGAATTCTTTTTTTTTTTTTTTGGAGATGTTTTTCATTGCTATAGGGCATGTACACTCGCCAGACAGACAGAGAGATAGAAAGCGAGAAATCACCTCCCAGGGGGGATGGCCACACTGCAATCCCTTCTCTTCCATTCTCCTCTTGGGATCTTGGGCACGCACACACATGTGCCTGGCATGAGTTTTAAGCCACCAGGTCCGGGACGTGAACCGCAGTTGACTACACGGGACTCCATTGACATAGCCATTACACTAACTGCTGGTCCCAAGAGATTTCTTATAAAGACTTGATTCATATAATTATGGAGAAGTCCCAAGTTCTTCAGTAAGAATGCCTGAGACATGGAAGTGCCAATATTTCAGTATTTAAAGATAATATTTATTTAATTTATGATAGTATCTGAATGCACCCAAGGAAGATGGAAAGAGAAAACAAAACAAAACAAAAGAGACAGACAGACACCCTCAAAAAAGTTTTGTTATGCTGTGGTCTCCTTTTCCTGGCCCTCCAGCTTGACAGGGGCACATGTTCATGCACCTGGTACATTTTCAAGGTGTGACCCATACATCTGAATCTTCAGGTAATCATGTAGCTTTCAGCACTGCAGTTTAGTTTGCTACCAACTTGGCCATTAGGCCAGGTCCAGCGTTTAAGTTAGAATCCGAAGGCAGGAAAATGTATATACATATCCCAATTAAAAAGAGTCAGACAGGAAGAATTCGCTCTTGCAGGAGAGTCAGTGCTTTGTTCAAGTCTGGCTTCCAGCTGATAGTATAAGGCTCACCCACTACTGAGAAGACAATTTGCTGAACTCAGTCTACTTATTCAACTGTTAATCTCATATCTCATCTAAATACATCCCACAGATGCACCCAAATCAATGTGCCCTCGAATGTCTAGGCATTTCCTTGCCTAGTCAAGTCAACATAAAAATTTAACCATTACAATGCTGCCATTAGTAATTTCCTTGCCACAAATGGGAGTTGCACCAGTGTCTGAAGATGTAGTTGGTGTTCAAAAAATGGGGGAAGGGCCCCCTCTACCTTGTAGTCTCATTAATTGTGACATCTTCATTTTCTGGGCTATCATGAAGCCTAAACTATCTTGAGGTAAAGTTACCATGAAGCCTGGGAAATGGTTTCCCAATGCCGTGTGTAGTAGAGACGCTGAAGTGAAGCTAAGTCTAAGGGCATCTGGTTTCATCTTCTAGATGCCCACACAGGTTTTCTTTATTGTTTTTTGTTTGTTTATTTGTTTGTTTTTGGAGACCGAAACCTATTTAAGAGTGATTCAGGACCCTCTTACTCCACCCAAGTGCTGAGCAGCTGTGTCTGTCTTTCCTATCTACTCAGAAGCATTTCTTTTTTCTTTCTTTTTTTTTTTTTTTTTTCCCTAAGAGTTTTGCTATGAGGTGCAGGTGCTTGCTGGAAAGACAAAGAGAGACAGAGTGACAGAAAGCAAGAAATCACCCCCAAGAGGGGATGGCCATGCCACAATCCCTTCTCCTCCAGTCTCTTCTCAGGATTTGGGGCACATACATATACTTTCCCCGGGGTGAGTTTCAAGTCTCCGGGTCCAGGACTTGAACCATGGTCAACTACATGGGAGCCCAGCCGTATAACCGTTATGTCATCTGCTGATCCCTCCACCTACTTAGAACCATTTCTTTCTTTTGTCAAGAAAAGTCTTTCATTGCCAGAACCCCAAATTTACTTTGCCTCTTTCCACAGTTTCTTCTATACAAAAGACTTGGGGTTTCAGATAAAAAGGTCAGGATCTATGGAGTCCTGCTTTTCATCCTCTCATAAGCACTCCAGAGGAAAGATAGGACAGAAGTTGTTACTGTATGAATGAGAAAAATAAAATAAAAAATAGCAAAAAAAGGAGGAATACCATTAACACAATGACACAAAAATATGTAGACACACACATACACACACATATGGTCAAAAGTTTAGACAAATATATATACAGGTGCACATGCACACATTTCTCCTTTAGTGATTCTCAAATTGTTACATTCACTAGTTTTTAGTCCTGTAGAACATACTTTTGGACCAAAATATTCTTTGTTGAGATTAATTATTTTGAACTAGTCAATGTTTATTGAGTAAATTTTCCAGAGATTGGCCCCATTTATAAACTCTTCAAAGTTATTTTTCAAAGTTATTTAGTTGTTGATTTGGTGAAGGTATCCTGTATACTTATCTTTATAGCATTGCAAATTAATATTACTAACATTACTTTGGCAATGGAGGAGATCAGGTATTCAGAAAAGGTAAGCAATTTGACTGAAGTCACACAGTAATACATTTGTGGAACTGCTGAAACATTTATACAGCTCCCATAGCATATTTTCTATCATTAATTCAAATCACACATACATTTTCTCTTTCAGACATACACACATACACCCACACACACAGTCCAGACTCTTTTACATTGTCCTTAGTGATCTTAGGTTAAATGACAAAATGTAAGAGATTGGTCTGATAGATCTGTAGAAGCAGATTTAGGAAACCCAGGAAATTCTATGCTGTATTTCCAAATAAACACCCTTGTTAGTTTGTGTTATTTTGGTACTTTAAATGCTTTAGTTCGAAAAAAAAATGTGGAATTGTTACTGCATTATCAGTGACAAGGATTTAAATACAATGCAAATGAAATAGAAAAGTCTATGTTGGTAAATTAACCACAGGGTTTTTTTACTTTGAGATATAGAAACTTAATTTCAAGCTTGTTGAAGGAAGAAAAAAAATCATTTAATCATGTTACTGAATATAAATATGTAAATATAATATGTAGACCAGAAGTAACTAAATCTGGAGCTTCACATTATATATTTTTTTTTGAGAGAGAGATTTTTGCTATAGGGCACTCTCAGTCACCAGAGAGATAGAGAAAAACAGAGAGACAGAAAGTGAGAAGTCACCCTTCAGGGGGGTGGCCACACTTCAGTCCCTTCTCCTCTGGTCTCCTCTCAGGATTTTGGGCATGCATGCATATGTGCCTGGTGTGTTCAAGCCACTGGGTCTAGGACTAGAACTACGGTCCACTACGTGGGAGTTCAGAGACATAACCATTATAATATCCGTTCACATCCCTCACATGTTTTTAAGAAATAGAGAAAAACATCTCAATTCACTATTTCTACCTCTCTTTCCTCTCTGCTTTTTTTCTGTGATACCTTCATTCTCTGGCAAGTTCTCTCCTCTTCTCTTGGTGGAAAAGACAATAAACAGCTTGTGATCTCCGAAGGACAAAAGTTATAAAATAGCATAGTTTCAAGGGCAAACAACTTAATGAAAGGGTGGGCAAAGCCACACAGAAGAGTGTGGGGTCTTCAAAATTTCATGAAAAATGCATAGTATGAAAAGTCACATGGGTTTCTAATGTTTTGCACCAAAATAAACTTGTATTTGAATTCCATTTTCCCACAAACTTTTTATTTTTAAGATTTGTTCTACCAGAAGGCATGTGGAAGAGAGAGAGAAACAGTGAGAGAGAAAGTGAGAAATCACCCTCAAGGGGGATGGTCATGCTGCAATTCCTTCTCCCCCATTCTCTTCCTGGGATTTTGGGCAGGCATTCACACAAGCCTGGTATGAATTTCAAGCTGCCAGTTCCAGAATTTGAATTTGGTTGGCCATGTGTGTGTCTAGCAATTTAACCACTGTGTCACCTGCTGTCCCCTCCAACAAACTTTTTAAAGTTCTTTTGTATATGGCTATATTTTGCAATCATACATCCCAGAGGTGATCCAGAATCTCCGTTCTGGGGAAAAAAAAAAAAATTCCTGATTTACATTCGCTATGTTTTAGATCTCTTCCGGATCTTTAAATCTGGATGTTTCAGAGATAAATTCCATGTTCTAGTCATCAGACAATAATGATGCTCAATTAGTGACCACCATCCAACCATTCAATGACTTGCAATTTATTGAACTATGTTTTACGATTATAATTTTTTAATTACAGTTGCAAAAACTCAGCTTTTAATTGAATAATGATCTATTTATCCGTCTTATTTTAGACTCTTGACACATCAGTTAGACTTGGGGTTGAAAGAGTAAACACAAACATAATTTATCACTTTATCAAGTTCAACAAACATCCTATGGTTGTGCTCAGAAGCCCTAATGTAAATTCACAAATTCATTAATCTGACATTTATTTATTAAGCCTATTTGCCAACCCAATAGGGTGTGTTCTAGTTGGAGATTTTAAGATGGATAAGACAGGGATTTTCTCGTTCTCATTGATCTCACAGTCTAGTTCCAAAGTCAAATGAAAGCATTAATTAAGTGCTATGGGAAATAAGGTTAATCATGACAGAGATTATCCAGAGCATTGGAAATAGGTAATATTTCTTGAGAGCTCAGTATAAATATAATCATGTCTAAAGTTTATAACTAATCTGTGAGTTGAGTACTAAAGCTATGCTTCTGCCTACCTTTTCTTTCCTTCCTCTTTCTCTATCATTCTCCCTACTTCTTTTTTTTTTTATAGTTTAGGAAGCTTTGGCTAGGCCTACAGACAGTAAAAAAGTTTCTGAGGAACACTGACATCTAGTAAAGGCTGCAGCCAATATTCAAAACTAGGAAGATCTAGCTATAAGCCCCTTATTTATACAAATTATATGAGTATTAACAACTTATTAGTTTTCTATCTGTCATACTAGTTATCTATTGCTGCATAGCAAAATACTCTGAATTTATCATATTAAAACAACTCACACTATTGTCTCAGAGAAATATGGACAAACACAGCCATATAAGGTAGTAACTTATGATTGCTCCAGTAAAAATGGCTGGAGAAAGAGTACTTGTTGATCTACTTTGGGTGATATATCCATCCTTATAGCAATGACTATAGTCAGGAATTTAGAATTCTCTGTTTGACTTCTCCTGGGTCACTTACCAAACACTAAGGTCTAGGAAGTGGGATCCTATAATTAGTAGGTCTATTATAATAGAACAGATTGGTGAAAGAGACAAATAATCAGATATCCACTACTAAGAGGTGTATTTATTTATCAGTTTTATAAATAAGAACCCTGAAGTTTAGGGCAATCCAGTTATCTGTGGGAGGTCTTGAATGCTGGTGTGGAAAAGTAAGCTATGACTTAAGGCTTGATTTTATTTATAAGCTGTTGGAATGGCTATTGATAATACACTGTGTGTTGCATTCAGTACAACTTAAAAATAGCAAACATATTCCAAATTCTTCTCATACACTTTTGGAGTGAAAAATAAGAAGCATATAAATGGAATAAGGAGAATTATAAAAGACTTCTTGAAAAAGGGAATCTTACATGGATTTAAAGAAGGCTGTAGGACTCCCTAAACATAAAGGCAAGGAAAATGCTATTACTTGTCTTAATCAGGCTTAGCCAAAAAAAGAAGAATTTTTGAAGAGCTTTGCTTGTACTTAAAATGTTATATAATTCAGGCTTAAAGAGAAGTGGACTCATTTTCCCTGTGCTTGAATGATCATAAAGCTAAAAGAGAAACAGGTTTAGCTTTTAGCTGAAGAGAAACAGGTTCTTCCTCAGGCTCGGCTGCCTCATCTAGAAAAACATACCTATACTCCCACTTCATATAGTATGGGGGAATTCAAACTGGAGAGAAAATTCCAAAGTGAATTGAAAACCTAAAAGCTCTCTCCAAATGGAAGATGATCTTATTATTAGTTCATATTAGATACTTCCTTCTGTATGTGATACATATCATGATTTACTAATAACACTTCCGAAGTGAAAGAGAATTTTTTTTTTTTTTATCAAACTAGTGGTTTTTTAATTTGGCCACAAATCAAGTATATTTTGAAGCAACTAATTTACTTATCAATTTTTATTTTGTTCTGTCATTGTTTTTATTATTTATTCTGGTGAAGATAACCATGGTAATGAATCCCGTGGAACAGAATTCTAATAAATTTAAGGTTGCACTCAGCAAAGCATGTGGCTTTAATGCAAATCAAATATAGTTTTCTTTATATTTATTACTCTTTTGTAAACAGGGATATCTTATTGCCTTTCTCCATATGCGTTCTTAACTTAATATATTCCTTGGCACAATTTTTCTTGAACCTTTTCCAGTATAAACTAAGTAGTCCTTTTTGCTTTTCCTCATAAGACACCTCTCCTTCCCCTAAACATATCCCATAATCTTCAGAGCTCTCCTCTTATATAATTTTAGATAAGAATATGAAATTGATTTATAATGAGTATTCATCCACCACCATGGACCAAGAAAACAAAATGCAGTATCATGTGAATAATTACTTGAGAAAACAAATGCAAAATGCAGCAGGATAAAGCAATGAAATTCATGTTCCTTCTTATTCATTGGGACTGTTGTGGAATACAGATTCGATTGTGCTAGTGTTAAAACTGAATATAGAGGCTGGCCAAAAGAAAAAAAGAATAAAAGAAAAGGAAAGGGGGAAAAAAGCCATGTTATTGTCAAAGCAACTGTCATTACAGTTTAAAGATTATTAAATTTGGAAGCGCGCCAAGCTATCTTTCTTGATCATGGCAAAGTGTTGACAAGGTAAGAGATTCTGAACAATTTTCAGTATGTTGTACAATTCTCTGACAACTGTCACACAGGGATCCCACTGTTTTTGCAGCCCAGCCCTACGTTTTCCTGGTTGACCATTAGTCTCAAGTCAGTGCTCTCCTTAGGCAAAGACAATGATCCCATAGAGCTCAGGACACTAGAAAGCAGGGAGAACTGTTCTTCTTCTCCTTTCATTCAGTTTCTCTTTCAAATGAAACTTGGAATCAAAAACCATTAAGAAGTATTTGACAAGGTGATATGGAAATATGTACAAAATAAAGAAAAAGATGTCTAAATGGTAAATTAAGATACAGAGTTTAAAGAATATTGCTTAAAACTTAGAAAGTAATAACCAAAGCACTTAAAATGGAAATTGTTAAAATGAAAAGGGGGGCACCAGGTGGCATAGTGGTTAAGGTGCTGGATTCCCATGTGGTTGATTATGGTTCAGATCCCAGCCTGGCGCTTGAAACTCATGCTGCATGTCCCAAATCCTGAAAAGTGACGGGAGGAGAAGTGATAGCAGCATGGGCATCCCTCTGGGGGTGTGTGTGTAAGGGGGGGTTGATTTGTTGCTTTCTGTTTCTCTGGAGAGTGCATACACCCTATGGCAAAAATCTCTCAAAAATAAATTATTACTTAAATTAAACACCAGAAATTATTAAAAGCTTTTGGGAAAGAGTTTTCAGGCAAACAGCAATGGGATGAGGAATTGTCATTTTCCATTATCATCCCACAGATTTTTTAATCATGTATGTATTATTTTGATCCATATGATTAAAAAAGATACAATAAAATATGATGAGAAAGTTTTAAAAATGATTTTTCATAGAATGTGAACTAAGTTTATTAACTAATAATATAAAATTTTACACATTTTCTAAATGAGATCTTATAATAGCAATTATATGAGGAGGTCAAAGTTTATTGCTTCATTTGTTAATGAAAATATTGAGATTTTATAAAAGGTTAGGTACTCCTCTAAAATCACTCAGAAGTTGGGGAGCTGATAACAAAGACAGAACTCAGGTCTCAGACTCCAAGCACAAGGTTCTTCCTCCTTCACCCACCACCCAGTGAAAAGATGGTCACAAGGTATCACTGAGGAGATCTAAAGAATTTTAAGGCAAGTGGCAGAAAGCCATCACACTCACAGATATATAGACCTAAGATTTGGAACAGATTAAAAACACAAACTGATTCAAGCTTTTTTAAGTACCGAATAAGTGAGCCACTGAGCCATAGAGGTTAAGAGATGGTAGCCATCAGTGAGACACAGCTCCTCACACGGTGAGGATGACAAATATACCATTCCATTTATCATCTCTGACAGAAAAAGAATGCTAGAATTAGTGGACCATAAGTCAGGTAGAAGTTAGCAATGTGGAGATTTAGAAACAGCAGAGGCAACGGATTTATTTGTCTTCCTAAAGTGGGGTCAGGGGTAAGGAGTAAGGAAAAAAATGCAGACTGGCACATAACTCGTACAGATAAATAGCAGGGCCAGACCTCAGTAGCTCAGACCACTCTCCCATCATTCATTACAGCTCTTTTGTTGGAGAAAAGGGCGTATCTCCCATGCAGGGTTTTCCTGATTGTCTTGATTGCTGTGAACTGTGAAGACTGTTGCAAGGAGTTGTCCGCAGTGATGCCTGAATGCTTTGTACTTAGAGATTAATTCGGAATGTATCTGTGCATTAGTTTTGTTCTCTCTCAACGAAAATGAGCTTTTGGGAAAAAAAAAAAAAAACGGGCTTAAGACTTTTATTACATGTATCTGAGCTTCACTTTTTTTCCGTGCATGCCTTTGTAGATCCTGTCCTGAGTTTACACAACTGTGTGCACTGTGTGTGTGTGTGTGTGTGTGTATATATGAGAGAGATTTTTGCTATAGGGCATGTATGCTCAGTGGAGAGACAGAGAGCGGCAGAAAGACCGAAAGCAAGAAATAACCCCCAAGGGGGATGGCCATGCCACAATCCCTTCTCCTTCAATCTCCTCTTGGGATTTTGGGCACACATGCACATGCATCCAGTGTGTTTTAAGCTGTCAGGTACAGGACTCGAACTGCACTCAATTATGTTGGAGTCCAGTGATGCAACAATTATGCCATGTGCTGGTCCCCCACTTTATACTTTTTAAAGTAGCTTTATAAAATTTGCTAGAAGATGTGACCACTCCTCAGAGAGAATGCAAGAAAGCACCCTCCCCCCACATGGCATGGTCATCTCACAATCCCTTCTCCTCCATTTTTCCCTCCCATTGGGATCTTGGGTACAAATGCACATAGGCCCTGTCTTCTCAAGACACTGGGTCCAGGACTCAAACAGTGCAGTCTCCTTAACCATCACACCATGGGTTGGCCCTTAAAAGTACATTTTATTGTGATGATTTTAATGAACAATGACATGGAAATGGAAGCATTCTTTGCATGTGCCAGACTTCTCTCATCCCTTTGCAATCCAAATTGTCACCTCATTAAAAAAAAAAAAAAAAAAAAAAAATTAAGGTTTTTTTTTTTTTTTTTTTTTCCCCATAGGCCTCATGAAATCACCCCCTCCATTCTCTTTTGGGGATTTGGGGCATGCATGCACGTGTTCCTAGCATGATATTCAAACCACCAGGTCTGGGACCAAAACTGCAGTTGGCCATGTGGAATTCCAGTGCTTTAACCACTGCACGACTTGCTGTCCCCCACCCCACTGTTTAATATAACAAAAATAATTTAGAAAGTGATTTGGAAATGAATGTCCATTGGTAAAATAAGGAATAAAAAAGCCAGTGTCTTTCTGTGATCTATAGCACACACACACAAATACCATTCCTGGATCCTCACCCCCATTCAGAACTGGTCTGAATATTTTCAGAGAAGGAATCTTTTAATCATCAGCCCACTTGCCCTCTTCTGATAAATATAATCTATGTTTTGCTGTAAGTTCCAAATTGTAAGAGGGGCAGTGTGTCCATGTGTATGTGTGTGGGGAAGAGATGGAAGAATTAAAACCAAGAAATGCTCTCGAGTTTAAAGTAACATTCTCTTGAATACAAGTAATCATCTCTTCACATTTGGTAACCATTGTCAGCACCCACTCACTTAGAACCAACACTGGAAATTAAAGCAGGCTTGGGCAAAGTTTAGTAGCTTTCTGAGGAAATAAAGGAGGTGGTAAATACAGCAAGAGCTAATAACTTTCATCAGAAATATATCTGGAATAAAGAAAAGCAGCAATTATTCCATATAGAGAGCAGCTCCCAGACTGTTGATGCCTTTCTCTCAAATCCAGGAATGCTTGGATAACAGCTGTACAAAGACAGTCTGAGACACATGGCATGGGGAATGAGAGGTGGGACAGCAGACAGTGTGGGTGAGAAAGAACGAGAGGCAGGCACAGAGCACAAGAGGGGCAGTGTATGGACAAGGAGAAAGGCTGACCCTGGGCGGGACTGCAGGAACGCCTCAGAGTTTTTCCAGTATCCATGTCCAGCTGTATTATTATTGTTGACAGTAATAATCAACTCTGCAGAAATAATAATTAAAACAGTTTGTTTCTAAACATTAATATGAGAAACCAATCCCTGGAAAAGGTAAATGTACCTTTCTCAGGATGATCAGATACAAAGGTCCCATTTATTTGAGATTGAAAGACAAGGTATGGAATTTACTGAAAAGTTTTCCCATTGGTCTGTCCCCCAAAGGTAGGTTATAAGTGGGTTTTCTGTGTTTTAGAAAAGGATCAGTAAAGAGCATACTTTAACAGAGATAAGGGGGCTTGTATACCTCACAAGATACTGTTCCAAGGACAGGATATAGGAAGAGCTCTGTTATCAATGAGTCAAAATGATCTGTTCATGTTTGTGGGCAGGACTCATCCATCACAAAGATACAATGTCAGGGACAGGATGTAGAAAGGGTCCTGTGATCAAATCAGCCAAAAATATCTCTTAATGTCTGTGGGCATGATTTACCCCAGGCCCTCTAGGAGAGATATCTGGAAATAGGAAAAAGCAGTTAGATTTCTGTCCTCATTATTGTTTTAATATTTTCATTAAATAATGTAATTGTAAATGTTTTACTAGAACCACCTACAAAAAAATCAGTTCACTTTTATATTTTAAAACCATGGGTAATATAATGTGAACATGCCTGAATAATGTGGCTTATAATGTAAGTTTAATAATTGTAAAAATCAGTGCTAGCTTCTCTTCTTTGGAAATTAAACATATAGAAAGAAAATAAATAAACATCAAAATACCATGTGAGCTGGTGGAGTGTGGTTAAGGAGACTGGATCCCATGTAGCTAACTGGATGGTTTGATTTCCAGACCTGGTGGCTTAAAAACATGCCCAGGGTGTGTGTGTGTGTGTGTGTGTGTGTGTGTGTGTGTGTGTGTGTGAGTGTGTGTGTGCATGCCCAAAATCTGAAAGGAAATATGAAGGAGAAGGGATTGAGGTATGATTATGACCCATGGGAGGTACTTTTTCACTTTCCCTTCTCTGTCTCTCTGTCTCTCTGTCTCTTTCTCTCTTTCCCCTTGGCAAACCCGTGCATCTTCTAGCAAGATTCCTTTTAAAATCAAAAGCACAGCAAGACAAATGATAACATTCATTTTAAGAGCAGGTGCTTATCGGAGTCCGAAGGTCTGAGCCTGAAGCTTCTTTTTCACATTTTATAAATATTTTTAAAAAGCTCAGCCCCAGTGGTGCAGGGGGTAGGGCACCACTGCATGATGCTGGAGCCATATGGGAGGCCTGGTTCTTGATCCTGGACCAACCTAGACCAGCAGGGCAGGCAGTGTGTGCCTGTAATCCTCATTAACTCGAAGCCAGGATGAGAGGACCATGCCATGGTAAGACCATTACTCTCTTCCTTCATTCAAAAATAAAATAAGAATACAATTTAATAATAAGTAAAAGGAGGGAAAGGGAGAAGAAGAAAAAAAGATCCACAAGTATTATAAAAGTGTTGAAAATACAGCAACCAAAAGGAGACTCTCCTTAAATAAGTCACAGAAATTTAAAATGTAATAATAATTTGAGAGTAAGTAGACACGTTCTATGAGATAGAGTGCTGCATCAGGTGATAACAGTATTGTGGCTCTGTGTCTATTTAGAATGTGTAAAACTTGGGGCTAGCAGGTGGCATGGTTGTTGAGACGCTGTACTCTTACATGGCCAACTACAATTTGAATCCTGGACCAAGCAACTTTCTCTCTCTCTCTGATCAAATTAAAATAATAATAATGAGTACAATTAAATAAATATTTAAAAATAAATATATAAAATGTGTAAAACTAAGGGTTGGCAGGTGGCATGGTGGTTAAAAGTGATGAATTTCCACATTGCTGACTGGGGTTGGAGTCCTGGACCTGGTGCCTTGCTTTCTCTTTCTTTTCTTCTCTGTCAAATTAAAATAAGTAAATTAAGGGACCAGCAGTTAGCGTAATGGCTATGTCACTGAACTCCCATGTAGTTGACTGCAGTTCAAGTCCCGGACCTGGTGACTTAAACTCATGCTGGGTGCGTGCGTGTGTGTGCCTAAGATCCTGAGAGGAGAAGGGATTGCGGCGTAGCCATCCTCCCTGGGGGGTGATTTCTCTCTTTCTATCTCTCTGTCTCTCTCTGTCTTTCTGGCAAGCACATGCACCCTATAGCAAAAACCTCTAAAAAAAAATAAAATAAGTAAGTTAATAAATAAAGTTAAAGAAATAATTATTTTAATAAATAAAATAAAATAAAATGTGTAAAACCATTTTAAAATTCATCTGAAATAATCTGCAAGATAAATGCAAAACGCATTTTGAAAATCACTTGTGCAGTGGCTAAAAGCATGGCCATTCGTCTGAACACAGAACTGAAGTTGGTTTTGGCTCATTATTAGAAAAAAGTGTGTTAAGTATATACTCTGTGTGCCAGGCATTGCATAAGGTGCTGGGAACACAATAGTAAAAGAATAAAATGATTTTCCTTCATGAGTCTTTTTTGTATTGTGATAAAATATGTGTAACAAAATTTACCATTTTACCATTTTAACTGTCTCATTCAATGGCATGAAGTACATTCATAGTGTTTTGTAATCATTACCACCATTTCCAGAGTACTTCCATCATCCCAAACTCAAATTTATATTCATTAAAAAATAATCCCCCTTCCTCCTGCCCCCCCACCCCTAGAATCCTCTATTTTACTTTCTGTGAATTTGCAAATTTTAGGTAACTTATATGAAGGTACTTAAAAAGTTCATGTAGGGGTCAGCAGGTGGCTTGTTGGTTAAGGGTGCTAGACTCCCATATGGCGGACAGCAGTTCGAGTCCTAGACCTGGCAGCTTGCTTTCTCACATTCTCTTCTCTCTCTCTCTCTCTCCTGCTCTCTCTTTCTCACTCACTCTCTCACTGTCCCTTTCTGGTCAAATTTAAATAAATAAATAAAGTTAAATAAAATAATTCTTAAAGAACAAGTTCATGTAAACATGAACCTAAAGTGTAAGCTTATTTTTGTCCAGAATATAGAAAATTCATGCCTAGTTCTTTTCATAATTTTCACTTTGCATAGACATTTTGAAGGATTCCCTCATATAAGTGGAATCATATGATATTTGTCCATGGCTGCTTATTTTTTTCACTTAGCATTTTATTTTCAAGGTTTATCCCTGTTGTAGCATGTATCAGAATTTAATTTATTTTTATGGCTGAATAATATATGGCATATGTATTGTTCACTTTATTCACTCACACATGAGGGACACTGGATCATTTCTTCTTTTCTGCTTTTATGAATCATGCTATATTGATCATTAATACACAAACATTCGCCTGAGTCTCTGTTTTCCAGTATTTTGGTCCTACCACTACTTCTTTTATGGACATTACAGTTAAACAGAAAATACAAAGAGCAGAGAAGAGGCAACTTGTGAATATCGTACTCTCAGGACACACGTCTCATAACATAGGAGCAGACATAACCTGTGTGGAGAGACTCAGTAAGGAAAAAAAGGAAGAGGATAGGTAAAAACTCTAAACTGAGAGGAAGCAAAGCTCATTAAGAAACAGAGAAATTCAGGAATGCTCAGAACACTGGATAGAACTGGGGAACATGACATCACAAAGAAGGGCAGGGAGCCCATTCTTACAGATACTTACAAGTCACATTGACTTAGCTAAACACCCAAAGATGGCTTCTTCCCACTCTTCAGTCACTTTAGTTCAAATGCTGCATTCTCATCAATGCTTTCTCTAATCACCTATGTAAATTAACCTGTCATCCTCATCAGGTTCTAGTCCTTATCTGTTTCATTTTCTTTCATAGAAATTCTAGTTTATATTTGTGTATTGGTGTGTGTGTGTATGTGTGCAAGTGTGCTCGTGTCTCTCTCTTAGAGTAAGACCCCTCCTGGAGGCAAGGACTATACCTGTTTAATTCGCTGCTGCATCTCAGAACCAGTAACAACAGTAATAAATAAGCTATAAATATTGGTGGCATTAGTGAATGAATAAACCAATGTATAGGTGAGTTGACCATTTATTTACTTTCTGATCTTGTAACATATTTCCTTTTCTAGCTTCAAGCGCCTCATTTATGCAGTTTTGTGAATAAAATAAAATGTGCATAAAGCACATTATATGGGGTCTGGAACATACCTAATCCCCAATAAACATTAATTCATAGAACTCAGCAAAAGGTGGAGGGGAACACAAAAACAAAACAAAACACTCCGAGTGTTTCTGTTTTGATGAGTGTTCCTCTCTTGTTTTACACCTATCTATTCATCACAAACAAAAGGAAACAAACAATAAAACCAAAAATGGATTGTAGATTTTTGACTTACCTTTGGGAAACATAATAAAATATTGAGAATTAGGTTGATATGAAACATAATTAGGATTTAGACTTTTATTTTATAGAACCAAGTACAGTCAATCCAATTGTGAATTTTGCTTTTATGCAGTGATCTCTTACTTCCTATGTAGCCTGGGGGTATATGAGTGTGTGGGTCTGTGTGTGTGTGTGTGTGCTGTGTAGGCGAAAACACATGCTCATCAAAGCATATGGGATAGGTATGGTATATGTGCAATGAATGTAAGCACCACAGTGAACATACAAGACATTCTCTAGACCCCTTAACAGCCCTTTAGGAGATCAGAATTTTCAGGGGAAAAAAAAATCAGAAAACTTGAGCCCATACTGTGGCCCAGCTAGGAGCAAGCTGAACTGCAGTGCTGAAAGTCACATGGTTGCCCGCAAGTTTAAATCCCTGGATTGGTCAGAAAACATGCTGTGTGCATAGACACTTGCCCAAGATCCTGGCAAGCTGGATGGCTGCTGAAAGGAGATGGCAGTGTGATCAGACTGTACTGAGGGGACATTTTTCTCGTTCTCTTCCCCATGCATATCCTCTCTTTCATGAAAAAGACAAAAAATTAAAAAAAAAAAAGAAATTTAGAAGTATTTTTTTGTTTCCCAAACAAGACAGACAAAATAAAACTTCACTCCTGACAAATTCATAGGCTATACTGATGCCTGTTCCTAACAAAAGACAAAAATCAATGGTCAACATGGACCCTGGGAGTGGAAGAGAATTACCTCATGTGAGTGTTAACATACATATAAAAGTGGAGCTAATGAATAAGGGGTTTCAACCGGAGCTTTTGACTTGCACCTGATTATTAGCCCACCAGGAAAGCCTGTCATTTCACACCTATTGTTTAGAGCTGGCACTGATGCTGAGGCAGGTTGCAAGCTATGACTTATTTTGCCAATTTCATAACTGCTCATGGATCTGAGAAACAGCCTCAAGGCTCCTTTTAGAGCCCCAGATTGGTGCTGATTTTCTGATTTATGTATTTATGTCATACTTTTCAATTTAGGACAGGAATTTGCAATGGTTTAGAGGACACTTGATTCTATACCTGCCAGAGCTGTGTGGAATCGATCTTTGAGCTCCGGGTGAAGAGTTAGAGCTGGTTCTGTGGAGTTGCAACAAGATGCTCTGGATATGGATATGATGATGGAAAGAAGGAAGAGATTTTCCTTAACAGATAAAAATGGAAAACTATTTACTCTGAATATTTTGTTTATTTATATCTCATTTGAAACTGTCCCTGTGGTGATCATAGAGTTAGCCGGTGGCTCTCATACTTACATGTCATGATAACTTGTAGACTTTGTTCAAACACTAGCTTCTCAGAACTTCTTTTTCAATGAGTCTAAAATCTAAATATTAATCTTAATATTTAACATGCACTACAGGTGAGTCTGCTAGGCTAGAATCCATATTTTGAGAAATAACACAGAGATCAAAATTCTGATTGATTGATTAATATTCTGCACATGATTTGGTCAATTTCTTTTTCTTTCTCCCACTGATCCTAACTCTACTCCACCCTCCCAAAACTACTCTTGTCCATTTGGAAAAGTAAAACTGAACACAAGTGAAAATATTTCTCTGTAAGTTTGAACATCTGTCCTGTTTCTTCTGATAAAGTGTTAGAAATAATTTTTAAAAAGTAAGAGACACGCTTATAAAAAGAGAGATTATGACTTAGTTTAATTATTACAATGATTTGAGAATATCCCATGTTGCAATCTATTACAGTCAACCTTTAAAATTTGAGGGAACCTGGGCCAGCAGATGGCACAGAGATTAAGACAGCTGAATCCCACATGGCCAACTACGTGATTCATTCCTGTACCTGACATATTGAAATTCACACTGGGCTAATGTAGCATTCCCAAAGTCCCAAGAGGAGAATGGAAGAGAAGGGATTGTATCGTGGCCAACTTCTCTGGAAGATGATTTCTCACTTCCTCTCTTTCTCTAGCTCTCTCTCTGTTTTTGGTGAGTCTGGTGAGCATACATACACACCTTACAGCAAACTAAAAAAATTTTTTTAAAAAGTTGGGAAATTAGTGATTGGGAAGGTCATGGAACTCAGCGAACATCATAGGAAAGGGAGAGGTAGAGGGGCAAGTAGATGGTGTAATGGTTGTGTCACTGGACTCCCAAGTAGTTGACCGCGGTTCCACTCCTGAACCCGGTGGCTTCACATTCATGCCAGGTGCATGTATGCTTGCTCAAGATCCCAAGAAGAGAATGGAGGAGAAGGAATTGTGGTGTGACCGTCCCCTTTGGGGGGTGATTTCTCATTTTCTGTCACTCTGTCTCTTCAGTGAGCATACACACCCTACAGGAAAAAAATTCTCTTAGAAAAAAAGGGAAATGTAGAAAAAGCACATGGTGTGATGTTACAGGTAGTTTTGTTTTACATGGTTGTTTCTTATAACTTGGGAAGTAACCAACAAAAAATGAAAGAAGCAAAAAGTTAAATCTTGCCATCAACTCACAATGAGAAAGCCATTCACATATAAAACATCACAGAATCAGGGCAAAATAACAAGGGCCTGATTTCTCTCTTTACCCACAGTCGTGCTATGTGTGATGTGTGTGCATGTAAGTTTCTAGAAACTACCAGGAAAGGAAATTAGTCTTTTTCATGCAGAGAAAAGTTCAGTTGGTGTTGATCCAAGGCTGACATCAAACATACGGCCTCAATAATTCAAACCGCTGTCTGTAAACCTTCATTAGCAAGAGCAGAGGATTATTTTGAGTTTCTCAGGTCACATGCATTGACTCTATGGATATTCTAATTTACAGGTCTTGGTTACTTTCTACCATATTCTTTTCTTGTGCATCAAAATTATTTGTTAATTTAATGTTGTGGGGTCTGCCAAAAAGTGAGATTCTGGCACCAAATTTGCAATTAAGAGTCTATAGTGTGTTGTCCCATTCGTGTGTGTGTGTATGAGAGAGAGATCTTTGGCAGATATTTTTTATGTATTTTGTCTTAGGATCCTCAGTCCCAGCCTCTCAGTTAGCTAAAATCACAGGTACCTTCTATCATACCTGACCTGTTCAGTTCTGAAATCCATACCTGGTCCTCCTATATGGTTCCAGTCTTGTGTAGTATGGCCCTACCACTTGTGCATCATGGCTGGGCATTGTATGGTTTCAATTTTCTGTATAATTAGACTATGTGGGGGACAGGAGATGTGTGACTGTGTGTGTGTGTGTGTGTGTGTGTGTGTGTGTGTGCAGTTGGGTGTGTAAAATAAGCCTCTAGAGAGGGAGAACAACCTCTTCTCCATGTAAAATACAAACTGAGTGGGTGCTAACTGAAAGCTGACATCGGGACCAGCAGATGGTATAATGGTTATGCCGCTGGACTCTCTCACATGCCTGACTGAGGGTCTAGTTCCAGACCCACCAGGTTGAAACTCACATGGGGCACATGTGCATCATGGCCAAAGTCCCAAGAGGAGAATGGAGGAGATATGATTGTGGCATGGCCATCCCCCAGGGGATGATTTCTCACCTTCTGTCTCTCTGGTGAGTACACATGTCCTATAGCAAAAGTTTCTCTCAAAAAAAAAAAAAAAAAAAAAAAAAAAAAAAAAAAAAAAAAAAAAAAAAAAAAAAAAAAAAAAAAAG
>NW_006204113.1:8083453-8087249 GCF_000334495.1 Tupaia belangeri chinensis
GCCATATACAAAAATTTTCTCAAAAAAAAAAAAAAAAAAAAAAAAAAAAAACAAACAAAAAGAAAAAACAAAAACAAAAACAAAAAAAAACGGAAAGAAAAAAAAAAACTGACATCAAACGTATGGTCTCAATAATAAAAGAACTGCTCTCTATAACACCACCATTTCAAGAGGAAGCTTTGTTATTAGTTTCTCAGGCCATGTGTGTTGACTCCAAATAGTTCTATTGTCCAACCTCAGTTGCTCTCCAACAAATCCTTTTTCTGCCACCTCAAATTCAATTTATAATTTAATGCCATGGAGCCTGCCAAAGGTAGTGTCTTCCATGTCTACAGTCACATGGAAAAAGGTAGAGCATTTTGTGTGGGAGCCTTAATCATAAAACACAGGTGGCATTATGCCATTAGAATGAAAGAAAAGCACATTTCATAAATTTTAAGTTTAATCTATATGTAAATTTAGCTAACATTCTTTAAAAAATAATTCATGAGTATTGATGTTTATGCTACCTGACAATGATTTTTTTGTATTACATTAAGTAATGATCTAGATACAAAAAACTTTTTCATATTTTATTAACAAGGTGCTTGGTTGTCTAAAGAGATACAAATAGAGACCAATCTACTTTGAGAGACACAAAACCACTGAAACCTTTGCTGCTCTAGCAAAAAGTAGTGATGCTAAACCGAAAGCTACCAATTCCAATAGTTTTTATTGGATTCTTGCTTTAAAAAATTGAAAAGATTGCTATAAAGGTTTACCTTTTCTTTTATTCTAAATCAACAAACAACAGCAAAATCAATAACAACTGAAGCTAGTCCTAGCTTCCTTTCATCGTTGGCTATGTCATCACCTGGTACTTGTTTTCTGCACTGGGTAGCCAAAGAAAAAAGAGTGTGTAAAGAACACGACTGTTGCTTAGGAGGCTTGGCTCAGAAATGATTAACATTTCCATTCACGTTCATTCGGGTGTACTAGTCATATATTCACACCTGATACTCAGCGCACTCACTGGCTGGCCAGCCACTTCCCAGCAAATTGTGTCCACCATGAAACAAGGGCTTCACATGTTGGTGCACATCCAGACCTGCCGCAGAGAGGATCACTAAACTGTGTCTAATACAATCGCACCCCAGCCTGACAGTGAATCAGCTTCACTAGGACTTGGTAAGTTTACTTAAAGATACAGTTCTCTGTTCTCTGAACCATGAAATTTCATAGGTACATAAGGCCCAGTATTACCCTGCCCAGAACCAGATCCACTAAATTCGAATTCATTATTTGTCTGCATTCTGAAATGCCTCTGCCTGAGGGCCAAGAGATAGGGTACCCTGAGAAGAAGGACTATGAATCGAGAAAGAACAAATAAAAGCAGGGTCAGGTGAACCTGCGTTTGGACCTGCGTTCTCCCTGAGCCTCCTGTACTTTTCTTGTATAAGGGAGGCAAAGCACATGCTTCAGCCGTGGAGCACCTCTGGTTCTAAACAAGCCTGTCCTCGCTTTCTCGGGCTGATGCTCAGGTTTCTTCTGTCAGTAAAGCCCAGCACAGCAGTAGATTACATCTTTGTTTAGAGCTTTCCTGTTCCCTGTAGGGATAGCACAAAGACTGTATCTACTTTAAGACACTCTCCGCACTGACTAGCTACCGGATCTATCCTAAAATGCCCACTGTATTCTGTAACTTGATGATTACATTCTTCACTGTAGAAACATAGTGGGGGAAGCCCCAGATCCTTAATATTTCCTAGATAAAATTTCACATGTCTTCTGACTGCCACTCAAGTCTCATCTCAGGCTACTTCTCCCACCCAAACCCTACAAACCAGGCATGTGGCCTTCCTCCATTTCTAACTCCCCACATTCCTTTGGTTTTGCATTTTCACATTGGTCCTGCTACTGGGAATAATTAAATAAATGAATAACTGCAAACCTCAATTATCTCATCTATAAAAGAGGAATGAAAAAAAAAAAAAACTTTAGATCAGAATTGTTGAAGTTGTAAAATAAAATTACACATTCAATAAATTTTGTTTTTTCTACATAGGTTCAAACCTTTTTAGGAATCTTCTAATAATCCTCGTTTTAAAACATATTAAATGATATATTCCATTCTATCATTTTCTCAGCTGTAGTATTATGGAATCTTAAGGTTAGATGTGCCCTTTAAAGAATTTGTTTCTTTCATTTCAGAAATTCATTAAAATAAAATCATCACATATCTTGCTGTGACTCACCCAGCAATTTTTAATTACTGTCTAGTTAACAATATCCTTTAGAATGCTGCATCTTTTTCGAATGTAGGTGTTGGATGGCTATAATTTTCAAAATTACTACTTTGTTCTACTGCCTGTTTAATGAGTTAGTAAAAACAATTAATGGAATTTACACACTTTCATGGGCTCTGACAGCAAAGGAAAGAAGATTTCAAATAAATGAGCAAGAAAAGGAGCATTAATTAGCATCTAATTTGTAATAGCAGAGTTCAGTACTCAATACTTTGAAAATTAATTGCACTTTTATCTTGATGTAAAAGGTAAAAGCATACCCAAGCTCCTTGTTGAGATAAGATTGATATTACCCTAATAAAAACTCTCAAGAATACCCATTTCTTCAATATATATTATATAAAAATTATCATATAATCAAGCAAGAAGAAAGGATTTTATAGTGATAGATGGAAGGTCTTTTGAAAGATGGAAGGTCAGAGGGCCAGCAGATAGCATAGCGGTCACATTGCTGGACACCTACATGGCCGACTGTGGTTCAGGTCCCAGAACTAGTGGCTTGAAAATCATGCCAGGTAAGTGTACCTGTGTGCCCAAGATCCTGGGAAGAAAATGGAGGAGAAGGGATTATGGCATGGCCATCCCCGCTATTGGGGATTTCCCACTTTCCCTCTCACTGTATCTGTCTCTCTCTTCAGCAAATACACACACCCTAAGGCAAAATTGACAGGGTCATGCAGACAATACAAGCTGGTAAAGAGGCTGCCTCCCATTCTAAGGCAAGGCCTGGACTGAGAAGAAACTACGAGGCAAGGCCCAGTTTACGAGCCCTCCCTTGTGTCATTGTACTGGCAGGTACTCAATTTCTCCGTCGTGAGCTTTACTGTTATTATGGTACCCTGCAAGGGTAAAATATCACCCCCAACCATTACAATAAAGTCAATTAGTGATCTTGTAGGAATGTGGTTTCCTAAGAGGGCATGTGAGGGCCAGAAAGTTTGAGACTCCCCCACCTGTCTGTTTAAGCCAAAATTAACATATGTTAGGTCAAATTAGTATAAGCCAAAGTAGCGTTAGTAGTATATGAAAACTAAGTTAGTTTAAGGCTAGTTTTATGTAAATACCCCTTGTTAAAGCTACAGGCCAAACTTAACTCATGCTAGGCAAAGTCAACACATTCACCACATAACAGGGATTCAGAGATGTGGCGAGCACTGCATACGGAAGCCATCTCGAGCTATCCGCCATCTTGAAACCATTAGGCTTCACTTCCTCACTGAGCAAATCGTGTCTCAGAAATCATGTGACCAACTGTTCTCCCCGGAAGTGGTTGGGTTTCTAGGCGACGGGAGAGATCCACCCACATCAATGATTCGTTCATGCTGTTGTATCTCATTTGCGTTTCGGGCAACCAATTGGTTCACACCAGCTGTATATAACTCACCATTTTTCCTGAATAAACGGAAGTAGACGGAAGACGATGACTTGATCAGCACCTGGTAGTGTGTGTGCGTGTGTTTGTCCCATCTCTCACTCCCTCCCCCAAGGAACCTGTTCCACGGTCCCGCAGG
>NW_006204113.1:8091368-8114538 GCF_000334495.1 Tupaia belangeri chinensis
CTCTGGCTGTGGCCGGCTGAGAACATGCTAAGGAGCAATGAGGTCTCAGTCTAATTTTTGTTTCTGATCACCCGTGTCGCCTTCCTGTGTACGAGTCCCAACTAACCCACCCCCACCAAGGCTGAACCCTGGCACAAAATAAATAAATAAATAAATGATTGAGAAAAACAGAATGTCAGTAAGGTTTTGGAGAAGATGTCAGCACAATCCAGGGCTCAACAATACATACTATTATTGATTAGTTACATTAAATTCAAGATTATTACAAATTTTATTAACATAGTGTGTGTCATGTTTAAGGATAAAAAATGAAAATTTGAAAAGGAACTAGATTATCTTTGGTATGTAATGAGTAGGTTTGGACAAAACTAAAAAATTAGATAACTGTTAAAGCTTCATGTTCTGCATCACGGAGAATTCCCTTGGGGTGGGGGAGGGAAGTATATAATCCCCGTTCTTATTATAAATAGTTTTGTCAGCCAGCACTATACATTAGTGGTGGGGCACCTTGAGCAGATGAAATGAGAGAAGGGAAAGATTTTGAACAATTTGAGTCTTAGTTATCACCTACACAGGGCCAAGGCAGAACCTGGGTATGGCTCATGCAAACCTGAATCCATCCTGGCCCTATCTGTTGCTGGCCATATAAATTGGGGAGAATGTTTAACTTCGTTAAGACTCAGTTTCTGCATTTAAAAATTGTAGATACTAACACCTAACTCTCAGGATGACTGTGAGAACCATACAGTTGATGCCAGGACAATATATTTGAACACTGTTGGCCTGCTTGTGTACGGATCTTTTTCAAAAAATAAGAATGATAGTACAATACAGTAAATGTATTTTATCTTCCTCATGATTTTTTTTAGTAAGATTCTCTACCTTACTTTAACGTAAAAATAAAGTATATAATACACATAACTTACAAAATATGTTAATCAACTGTTTGTGCTATCAATAAGACCTCTGGTCAAGGTCAGCAGGTGGCATGACAGTGAAGGTGCTGGATCCAACATAGCGGACTCCTCAGTTTGAGTCCTGGACCCAGCAACTTGAAAACATCCAGGGCATGTGTGTGTGCATGCCCAAAATTCTGAGAGAAAAATGGAGTAGAAGTGACTATGGCATGACCATGCTCTCTGGAGAGTAATTGCTCACTTTCCCTTCTTTCTCTCTGTCTCTCTCTGGTAAATGCAAACACCCTATGATAAAAATCTAAAAAAAAAAAAAAAAAAAAGACTTCTGGCCAATAATGGGCTATTAATAAACTTTTGGGAAGTCTAAGGCTATAAACATGGGGAACTGTGCTCTGCAGTGCTGGACCCACATGGGATACTCTGGGGTTCACACACATCCCCACGCCTTTCTGTGCCATGATGTCAACTGACTAATACTGAGGCAGGTGGTGGCATGAAGATCCCATCGGGAGTACCTGTCTGTTCTCTCTCTCTGTCTTTCTCTGTTTCTCTCATAGTGTAAGTAAGTAAACGGTAACCCCAAAAACAGTTATACACAGATTTTGGGCAGTATAGGGGGTTGACATTCCTAGCCCCTGCATTGTTCAAGGGTCGACTGTATCAGTACTTGTGTAATACGGTAGAAGCAGGATTGAAACTGCAGGAATCTAAGTACAGAATTCCCACTTGATGGCGTTGGGCTAAACCCACCCTTACCCTATTTCTTTGTGGTTCTGATGCACAAAAAATAAATACCCAATTGCCTTTTGCAATACTTGACCAAAGTTAGTTGAGATGTTAATGGCGCACTTGAGTTTAACAATACTCACAAGGGGACAAAAGTCAGGCTGTGAGGCTGGGCAAGGAGCAGGTGGAGCTGTGGCAATGCAGCAGGAGTGAGTAGATGGAGACAGGCTGGTCAATGTGGGTAATAGGTTAAGTCTGTGCTTTTCTGTTCCTCACCTGCTGTATCTGTCCCCAGCAAAAGGTGGCTTCTGAAGCCAGCACTCTCATGGGGAATCGTTGCCTATGGACTCTGTCATATATGTACTGCTCTTTGTAATAGAGGCTGTTTTGGAGAGTGTTTCAGAAATTTACTTATCTTCCTACATAAATATGAGTAGTTTCATGGGTTTTTTTATTATTATTATTTTTAATTAATTTTTTTTTTTTTTGGAGAGGTTTTCCCTATAGGGCGTGTGCGCTCGCCAGACAGACAGAGAGACACATAGAGACAGAAAGCAAGAAATCACCCCCAGGGGGGATGGTCACACCGTAATCCCTTATCCTCCATTCTCCTCTCGGGATCTTGGGCACGCACGCACGCACACGCATGTGAGTTTTAAGCCACCGGGTCTGGGACGCGAACCGCGGTCGACTACGTGGGAGTCCAGCGACATAGCCATTACGCTAACTGCTGGTTCTCAAGTAGTCTCATGTTTTAAAAAAGTTTTGGTGGGACCAGCAGTTAGCGTAATGGCTATGTTGCTGGACTCCCACGTAGTCGACTGTGGTTTGAACCCCCGCGCGAGTCCCAGACCCGGTGGCTTAAACTTACGCTGGGCGCATGTGAGTGTGTGCCCAAGATCCTGAGAGGAGAAAGGAGGAGAGGGAATTGCAGCGTGGCCATCCCCCTTGGTGGATGATTGCCCTTTTTCTGCTTCCCTGCCTCTCTCTTTCTGGCCAGTGCACGTGCCCTATAGCAAAAAAAGAAAAACATAAACCAAAAAATCTCTCCAAATAAATAAATAAATAAAATTCCTTAAAAAAAAAAGAGAAAGATTTGGTTACGGGCTAGCAGGTGGCATGGTGGTTAAAGGCACTATACCTCCACATGGCCAACTATGATTTGAGTCCCAAACTCAGTGACTTCCTTTCTCACTTTCTTTGTCTCTCTCTCTCTCTTTTTCTCTCTCTTAAATTTTAAAAATAATAATAGTAAATAAAATTAAATAAATAACTCTTTTAAAAGAAAAGAAAGTTTTGGTTAAAAATGAAGTCCTGGGTCAGAGATGGTATGGAGGCTGGATCCCACATGAGTAACTCTGAGATTCAAGTTCCAGACACAGTGGCTTTAAAATCACACAGGGTATGTATGTGCATGCGTGTCCAGAATCATGAGAGGAGAAAGGAAGAGAAAGTATTACAGTGTGGCCATTCCTCCCATGGAACTGGGATCAGGGAGGTAATGGTGAGGTGCTTTCTCTCTCTCTCTGTCTTCTCTGGCAAGTATGTGTCCTATAGCTTTCAAATGCACTAAAGGAGATTCCTAATGCAAAAATTCCTCTATTAGGACTTTCATAACACCATATGTTACTTATTATTATACACGTAAGTACTCTTCAGGGGAAGAGGAGTTGAAGTTTCTGGTACTGCTTTTAACTCTTTCATTTTGCTTATTTAAGAGACATCTCTTGGGACCACCAGTTGGTGTAATGGCTATGTTGCTGGACTCCCATGTAATCGAGCATGGTTCAAGTCCCGGACCCGGTGGCTTAAACTCATGCCAGGTGCATGTACATGTATGCCCAAGATCCTAAGAGGAGAATGAAGGAGAAGGGATTGCAGCGTGGCGATCCCCCAGGGGGAGATTTCTCACTTTTTGTCTCTTTCTGTCTTTCTGGTGAGCACACGCACCTTATAGCAAAAACTTCTCCAAAAAATGAAAAAGAAACATTTCTTAGTGCCTACTCTGTGCCAGGTCCTGAAGATATAAGAATGACTGTGTCAAACCCTCCTATTACCAGAGGGAGGCCATCTGTGAAGCAGGAATCCTGAAATGTATTAGGTGAGGGGACTGGAGACTGCACATGGTGTTTTAGGGCACCAGAGGCAGATAGAAAAGTCAGGATTGTTCCATTTTATCCAGGTGATGGAGGATCAGAAGCAATTTCACAGAAGAGCAAAGATTGCTCTGAACTTTGGAGAGTATGTATTTTCAGGAGTAAGAAGAAAGTAGCAGGAATTTAGACTGAGGTCACTGCATGGCAGCAGGTCAGAAGATAGCCAAGAAGTTCCTCTAATCCTCCATTTCTCCATAGGAGATGAGAAAATACAGCACAGCAGCCAAAAATTAGTTCTATTTCTCATGTCAGAAGAAAGGTTATACCACCTATTAGCGAAGTGAACTGGCACAAATGAACACAAATGAATCCTCTAAGACTCAATATCCACATCTACATTTAAAATTCCAATGGGTATTTTATTTTTTGTTTGTTTGTTTGTTTGTTTGTTTGTGTTTTTCCTGCCTTTTCCCTTCCCTTCTCTTAGAGGTTTGCAACACTTGGATCTAGGAAATGAAAGGGATTGCAGAGGCAGCGGTGTAGTGGGGTCCTGAGAGAGCTGCAGGAGAACTGGATGGATCCTCAGGATGAGCAAGCAGATGTGGTATGCCCAGGATCCGAGGGCTAGTAGAATTGAAAACATCACTAGGAATTCATCAGAGAGACAGAGGGAGAGAGAAAAGTTGAAGGAGAAAACAAGAGCAAAGATTGACAAATGAATAACTGGAAATTCAGGATCAAGGAGATGTGTGATCTTTCTTATTCTTCTTGCAAATTTGAAAAATAAATCTGAATTCGGGCAGGCAGGTGGCATGGCGGTTAAGGGCACTGAACTCCCACATGGCCAACCACGGTTTGAGTCCTGAACCTGGTGGCTTGCTTTCTCACTTTCCCTCTCTTTCTTTCTCACTCTATCCCTCTTTGGTCAATTAGATAAATAAAGTTAAGTAAAATAATTCTTCAAAAAAATAAATTTGAATTAAGTTCAGAATAACATTTGTGGAATCTAGATGCAAAATACTTCTTCAACTATTCTGCGGGTATAAAATTATTTCATAAAATTTTATTTTTAAATTTTGTTATTATTATTATTTATATATTCAACCACTATACATCATTTGGCTTGCAAAGAGAATTTACCCAACAAAAAAATTCACATCAGACCAGTCCAGTTGAGAATATAGGTTATTATCAACAGGTAATAAACCATTATTGTGTCTCACAAATGTCTTGCCTTTCTATTTTTTTCTCTTGCTTTTCTTCTCTATACTCTTCTTCCTCCCCCCTACCCCGTTCCTTACTATTTTCAGCATCCATAACTATTTTCACTGCTTTTATGTCCTCTAATCTTATACATATATATGGCTGAATAGTATTCCATAGAGTAAATGTACTATGCTTTTTCAATTCATTCATCTGTTTATGGACATTTGGGGTGGTTCTATGTCATAGAAATCATGCAATCATGAATAATGTCACAATAAACATTGGTGTGCAAGCACTTTTCCAACTAAGCATTCTCTTGTCCTTTGGTAGATACCCAGGAGTGAATTGCTGGATCATATGATAATTTATTTCATATAATTTTAAAACATTGTTCCCTTTCAGAACTTTCATTCCTGTCCAAATTTTTCCATAGCACTCCTTGTTGTCTAATACACTATATAATGTTTTCAATTATTATTATATGCCCTGCTAAGTATGTAATACTAGAGTTTTTATTTTCTTTTTAATTTTTTTGGCAGCTGTGCTATACTCCCAGAAACTTGAATAAAGTTTTGTAAGAACAGACACTCAAAAAATATTTGAATGAATGAGTGAATGATTGAATAAGTGGATAAATGAATCTATGATAATGTGATAATAAGAGTATCAGAACATTTTTTTTTAAGTTTGTACGTTCATTTTTTCTGATAGAGTGATACAGGTAGCCCTGACAGGTCTTTTACACTGCAGTCTACCCTCGGTCTTAGCCAATGCTGACCATGGGCACACATGCTCATACTTAGTGTGCTCAGTGAGGACCCTGGAAACAAACCTTTTTCATGTGGTCCCAGTTGCATTAATGCTGTGCCACTGCCTGGCCCTATGTTTACAGTATTTACACGTATGATATATTTTGCACAGTGTTGTAAGTGCTCAAAGCATGTCAGCTACTTTTACGAAGTTGTACAGTATGGCCGCAGCTCCTGTGGCACTGTGGTGAGAGATTAGGCTGAGACCAGACATCAGGAAGGGATTCTGAATCATAATAAGAAATTTACACTTCATTTCATAATCAGTGGGGAGCAGCATAGTAAGATTCATTTTCAGGAACTTATTTCTTATGAGTTGAATTGTGCCTCCCCATCAGTTCATGTGTTGAAGCCCTAACCACCGGTATCTCAGAGAATGACCTTATTTACATATAAAGTCCTTACAGAAGTAATCAAGTTAAAATGAGGCCATCAGGGCAGTCTCTAAACCAATGTGACTTGTATGCTTATCAAAATGGGATATTCAGAAACAGACTCACATACAGAGGGAATGGCAGGTGACCATGAGGACAACCGTGGATAAAACAAGGAGAGGAGCCTGGAAGAGATCCTTCCTTTGCAATCTTCAGAAGGAACTCACCACCCTGCTGACACTTTGAATTCACATCCTCACCTCCTCACCTCCAGAGCTGTCCTACAACACAATGTTGTGAGCTACCAGTTAGTACACTTTGAGGCCAGCCCTAGGAAAACTAATACAATGTCACCTCGTAGTCATTTGGAAGGAGAAGGGGGCATGAATGACAAAAGCAGAACAAGTCATCTAATTCCTGAGAACCCCCGTTTTCTCACAATACAATGCAGATGAAATCCAGTCAGCAAACCTTATGATCTTATACGAAAAAAAAAAATGTCAAAATGCATATGAATGAATGATGATTCACGTGAAGGAACATGAAGAGTAAGACACATAAAGTGCCACGAGGTACATACGAGTTCTTTTAGCTTTATTGGAGTTTCTCAAGAGTACTTAACACTAGCGAGCCTCTCTGGTCCAAAGGAAAATGTAGTCAAACCAATCACCCACTCTTTTCCTAAAGAGAATTTCCCTCCTGGGCATCTATTTCAGTTGCTAACATACCACTGATAAAATGTAATGTGGGCTAAGAATGCTATCTTTATAGCCAAGTGGTATTTTTTTCTTCAGCAGAACCAGTGAAACATGAAAAAGATATTTTCTGAAAAATAATTGACAGTGAAAGTGGGGGCCAATCAGTTATATCGTAGAAAGATGGGTAAAAAAGAAAAAAACAACAAAACAAAACGACTGAGGATCAATGAGTGGAAGAAACTGCCTCAGGGAAACAAGATCCTGGAGAACAGACTGGCCCGTAACTGGCTGAGACCCAGTGAACTTTGTTGTTTCAAAGAAATAAATGGACACTTCTCTCTTAGAGCTGAGACAGCTCAAATGGATCAGTACTTTAGTCACCATTTTTAAAGTTAAACTAGTGGAAAGCTGCTTTTTCCCAAATCTATTAGAACCTTACAACTAAGTCTTTAATGGGGGTTCAGTAGCTGAATACTTCATCATTTACGTAACTTTATTTGTTTAACTATTTCATGAGATACAGAGACAGACATCCTTGACAGGATTCCACCACACTGTGACTTCCCCTTCCCCAATACCAACCTTCCACCAACCAGGTGAACCCTGCACCCTATAGCTAGTGCATGCACCCTATAGCTAGTGCATGCACCCTACGCTCCATGGTGCACCTGGTCTGTTCAAGTCAACCCAGAATCCAAACTTGAGGCCTTCCCATATGGCTCTTACATTGTATAGCAGCGCCCTGTTACCTGCACCGTCATGGTTGGACCATGAATTCTCCATCTTTTAAGAAAAGCAAATTGTTGACAGTTCATTTTAGGTTGAGTGTTGTTAGGCTTTTACCTAAATCATGGCCTTGTGAAGCTGAATACTTGAACATTTAAAAATAGAACTGATTTTACTATTGTCAATCTGATGTAGAATAAAGGAAGACCATACTGTCAAGGGAAGTTCTGAACTATAAAAGGGTCATGGATAAGAGGAGACTGACAGATGCTGGGGTGTCTGTGAGAAAACCAAGCCCAAGGAAGTCAGCTGTGAAGAGAAGAGTCATAAGAGCAATGCAAGCCAAGTGGATAACATCCAAAGGATCCAGGTCTATGCCCACTACTGCCCCGGAGAAAACGAGGAACAATTGTCATGGGGCAGAATTTGGTGTGGAGGAACAGGCCCTCAGTTTGTGATTTAAAGCCAGAATGAGTCAGAGTATTATACGCATCCTTTTTTTTTTTTAGAGGTTTTTGCTATAGAGAGCGTGCGCTCACCAGAAAAGACAGAGAGAGACAGAGAGACAGAAAGCGGGAAATCCCCCTCCAGGGAGGATGACCACACCGCAATCCCTTCTCCATTCTTCTCTCTGGATCTCAGGCATGCATGCACACATACCTGGCATGAGTTTAAGCCACTGGATCCAGGACTTGAACCACGGTTGACTACATGGGAGTTCAGTGACATAGCCATTACACTAACTGCTGGTCTCTATACGCATCCTTGACAGAGGCTCCCAGGTTGAAAGGATATGTGTAAGAAGGCAGCATGACATATTGAGGAAAATATGCAGACTTGGGCTCAGACCTCAGCTGGATCACATGCTTGTAACTATATGAACTTAGAGAAGTGATACGGCACATACAATTCTCAGTTTTAAATATTTGCTTATTAGTATTAAGATAATACTTTTGTAAAGAAGTGGAAATATGAAAAGGGATATGTATTTAAGCGACCTGTGATCTCTTAAACTACAGATGACTTTCAATATAATTTTTCCAGTTATGATTCTGTAAAACCACATTTTAAATGTTATATTTACATATATCAACATATATGTATAGTGTAGTTTTTTTAAATATTGTATTATATTCTGTTAATATGTTATCACCCTCTACACATCATCAAATAGATTTTAAAACTGTAATCTGCAGGATGGTGGTAGTGCATTGCTCTGCAATGCCAGAAGTCCTATGGAGGATTGTGGCTTGGTTTCTGGGTTGACTCATACATGCTGGGTGTTGGTTGCCCATGTCTGTGATTCTAATTGGTTGAAGGACTGGAGGGAAGAGGAACATGTTAAAAGGTTCCATGAAGGATGCTTCCTTCTCTCTTTCTGAGGCTCAATAAAAACTAAAAAAACTTTAAAAAACTATCATCTACAATAGTTTAAACTATCTACTAAATGGATATATTTTGTAAAATAGTTCTTTTTTAATTTTAAATTTATTTATTTTTACACTCATTAACTGTATATCATTACAGCATACAAAATGAGTTTTCCCATCCAGAATACACTGTATATCGGCTTAATAAAAGGTATTACCATGTATGTTATCTTCAACAAATAATTTACCATTTCATGTTGCTAATATATTTTACTTCTGTCTTTTATTTAGATACTAAATTTAATTATTAACTTACTTTGAATTTTTGCTTACCCTCCATCTTCTATATTCTTTGTTTTGGAGGAGGAGCTATAGAGTGCAAGCACTCACTGAAGAGAGAGAGAGATGGTCGAGGGGAGGGAGTGAGAAATCACCCTCCCCCTGGGGAGATGACCATGTCACAATCCTTTCTCCTCCATTATCCCTTTGGGATTTTAGACACACATATACACATGCCTACCATGCTTTTCAGGTTGCTGGATCTGGGACTCAAACCACCCAGACAAACATGTGGTATCCAGTCACCTTAATCACCTTTCTACAGATTGACCATCTCCATCTACTTCTGAGAGATAATACAAAAATAAAAACCAGAACTAATACAATCCTTTGAGGTATTTGGTAATAATAGTGCATGTTAAATAGAGATGAGACCATACAGTGGCAATTTCATGAATATTGTTTCTTTCCCCATCCATATTTTTACACTGTGCTTCTCTGAGTGCTGCCAAATGAATTCCAGTTGGGTCAAACCCATGGTGGGGGATGTGGTCCCAGTAGTAGACGACACTGTAACAAACACCTGCATTTTCCTTTTAGATTGAATTATTGTTTTCGATAATTTACTGTCCTCTCTGATAAGATTATACTCTGCTCTTCATTTACATCAGGATTAGGCCTGTGAGTGGAATTGACATGTGTCTTGTTCAAGGGTGAACTGTCATAGCCATTTTATTGTTTGGCCTTTTCCCTCTGCCACAAGTCTAGCATGTCTAGAATAGGGGGTGCTTCTTCAATCTTTATAATTGTTATAATTGATAATCTCCCATCTAGCCTATTTTCTTTTATTTGTATTCATTAATGCTTTGATTGGTTGGTTGATGGGTTGATTCATTCATTCTTTTGTTTGTGTACTCAAGCAACATCCAGTAAAATATTGTCTTGACCTAGTAATAGACATGTGCTTCAGAATGCCCCTTTATTTGCCAGAAGTACTTTGTGAAGACAAAGTTCTACATTTTGGACAAACAGACAGAGTAAGCCAATATAGAGAGTGAATAAAAGTAACCTGTGCTTTACCTCATCTGATCATTCTCTCCAGCACATCCACTCGCAGGCCACAAAGCAAATCATTAGAATCTGAAGTGGGTTTTTTATCTTTTTGTCTTGTTGCTGTTGATGTTCTTGTCCAGGGTTCAGTTCAGTACTATTAAATTATTTATTCATTCCTAACACTTATACTTTGTTTCCTAATAAGAATATTAGGTAGCCATTTATTCTCAAGAGAGTCTTTAAATGGGAAAATTGGCAAAGGGGGGTGAGGGGAGCAACACAGCAATATTTTGTATAGTTGTTATTGATGTAGTTAACTATATTTTTGCTGAAAACAGCTTCTGTAAAGCAGAAATAATCATGTCTAACTCACAGACCATCTATGGGGATTAAAAACAACTGTGCCTATCAGTTTTTAGCACAGGGCTCATCACACTGTAAGTACTTGCAAGATAATTGTTAATGATAATAAAAAGGAGAACACAAAGATATTTTCAACAGAGAGTTTATTGGCACCTAATGTGTGTAAGGCAAAGTGATAGATTTTGCCAGAGATAATAAATCTGTGTCTTCGAAAAACATGCACAGAAATTAGGTGGTAGGGGTTTGAAAGCTCTTACTGGGTGTCCATGTTTAAGGGCATTTTTACTAACCCAATAGATGACCCTTTTTTCCCCTAATACTCCTTTCAGTGTGTTAAGTTACTTGTGTAAGAGTGTGACTGAGTAGCTCTATCTCATTAAGAATGATGTCCTTTTTTTGACTCTATTTCTCCCATCCATGCAGTTTAATAAGCTGTTTTTCCCTCCCTGAGCCAGCTGGCCATTATTAAGATAGATTGAGCTGGGGAGCTTGGGGGCAAACACACTCCCCCAATCCATCATTAAGACTGACAACATCTTTTTTTTTCATTCTATTTCTCCCATCCATGCAGTTTAATAAGCTGTTTTTCCCTCCCTGAGCCAGCTGGCCATTATTAAGATAGATTGAGCTGGGGAGCTTGGGGGCAAACACACTCCCCCAATCCAGGTGTGGCCTTTTAAAATTCCTTTTCAAATCTTTGGTTTACTTCTGGGTGGGTGGTTTCTGGGTGTTGGTGGAAGACAAAGAATGAAGTATAGGGCAGAGGGTTGAAGCTGTGGAGCCTTGGGATCACTAGCCACCTCATCCTTTCCCACACGTGAGTCTCCCTGATAATAAAACCCAGTGCAGTGCTTTATTGGAACAATGTTCTATTCATTCATGGTCTCACACTTGAACAACTTGTAATTAAAATTTCCTGGACTAAAAGAGAATATGTTGACTTTATTTCTTAGGCAATCAACAGTGGCAAGATAGAGTATTGAATTGCAGGGAGCTGAGGTGTCCTGGAGGAGGTAGCATTCAAAGCAAAGTGTGGCTTTCATACATAGACATCAGTGGTGAAATTCCCCAGCAGACAGGACAGCTTAGACAAATGCATGAAGACAAACCTTGGCCTCCCAGTAGTGCTTTCATGTCAGACTCTTTAGTATCCTACTGATGTCAGCTCAGATTTCATCTGTGTAATATGACCTTTCCCAACCATGCTGTCTCGATGTCTAATATTTTTTTCAAATAATCGTGTATGGTATATGACAGATATTCAAGTATGTATCTTCTTTTGCATGCTTGGGGAAATTTCTCCAAGGTACATATTTAGTAGTAGACTTACTGGGTCAATGGTAAGTAAAAATACAGTGTATTAAATATTGTAAACTGTACTAAAAAAAATACTGTTCATTTCCACACTGCATGAAATTTCCAAATTTGCAACATCCATGCCCATTTGGCTTGAACTTATGTAAGTTTGATGGGTATGGATGTTTCTTAATAATGGATGGTTTTAATTCATGTTTCCTTGATATGATGTTAGATTGATGTTTTCACTTTCATATTTGTCATTGGTCTTTTATATTTTTTGAGCATTTTCATAAAATTTGCTCACTTTTTCACTGTTTTCTTTTTCATTATGATTTGTAGAAATTCTCTATAAATTGCAGATACTTATCTTTTGTCAGTTTTATTGCAAATATATTCTCAAAGTCTGTTGAATGTCTTTTTACCTTGTTTATGGTGTCTTTGAATGAACAGATGTTTCTCATTTAATGAATTCAAACTTCTTCATTTGCCTTCATAGTTTGTCCTCTTTTCTGTCAGTTAAAAACACCTTTTAGAAAATATAAGCTTGTAAATATAATGTCTTACATTTTATTCTAAGTGTTTAAAAGTGTCGTTTTTCACAGTTGGTTTTTTTTCCATCAGAATTTAATTTTGCATTCATCTTTTCCTCTTCTTATGCACTCTTCACTCATAGGTTCTCCTTTAGTCTCTTTCTAAACCTTGGTTTATTATTAAAAAAAAAAAAACTTAGTTGCCACGTTAAGAAGTTATTGTTTAATACTCAAGTTTTTGCTGATGTCTCCCTCCCTGGACTGCTAAAACATCTGTCCATGAATTTATAATGATTTTTTTTCTGAATATTGAGAATACAAATAGATGCTGGCAGTGGCCACGTAAGTAACCTACACAAGTGTAATGGGTTAGAATGAGCATTATGAATCGGGAATAGTGGAGACTGTGGAGGACAGTGAAATACATGACCTACATAAAGGATGAAGCTGCTATATAAGCCTGGTCAATTACTACCATAGATACTATGGACCCAGAGCTACAGTCTGATTTTTAATTTCAAAAAACCCCAGCAGTTTGTATTTTAATATAAAATCTCTTGGTTTTAAAATTAACAATAATTTGAAATGTTTAAATAAATAATAATGAGATCTTTGATACACAGTTTAATACAATATTTCATAGCATTTTTCCCCCATTACCTACCGAAGAAGTCTTAAACATCTTATTTCTTCTAATCACCTACCCATGGAATTAAATGCTAAGAAATAATTTTATATCAGATAGGGTTCAAATTTATTAGGAAGACTATAAATCATTGTACTAACAATTTTTGCCTTCCACATAACAAACTGGTTCTTGCCTTATTGAGAATAGATGGTCCAATGGTTTCTAATTGTTTCATAATACATAATTATCATATTTCTCCTCAATTAAAGTGTGAGCTCTTTGAGAACATGACTTTTACTCTGATCCACATAGAGCCTACCACAGGGTGAAGCACATGATGTCTGTTCAGCAATTGTGGAAAAATAGAAAATTTCATGTTCAGACTAAGATTCTAAGGAGTTAATTTAGAGAAAATTCTACAATATGATAAAGATTGTTTCCTACTTAGTATTTATCATTCCAGCCAGAGGTAAACCCTCAAAAAATGACAAATGAAAAAACTTCTTCCTGAAATCAAGGCTCTACCTCTGCTCTTATAGTTAGAATGTAGTATCCTCCAAGAGCTTTGTGAGCAATCACTAGGCCAAATGCCAGAGAGCAGTGTAATAGTCCTCAAAGAGGAACTACCAGATGGCACAGCGGTTACATTGCTGGACTACCACATAGTAGATCACATTTTGAGTTCCGGACCCAGTGGCTTAAAATGCATGTGTGTGTGTGACCAAAATCCAGAGAAGAGAATGGAGGAGAAGGGATTGCAGTGTGTCCATCCTCATACAGGGGTTATTTCTTGCTTTCTGTCTCTCTGTCTCTTTGGCAAGAGCATGTGTCCTATAGTAAAAATCGCTGTTAAAAAAAATAGTCCTCAGAGAAGTGACAAAGATGTAGAGAGAAGTGGAGAAGGCTTCTGATTCCATTGTTTCCTAGGGAATTCTAATCTCCTAAAGATGTTCAGGGCATGTCTATTATGGTCTTAGTTCAGTCCCAGTCCCTTCACTTAATCCAGTTGATGATAGTCAATGAAATAGTTCAAAATTAATTTCTCTGGGCATTCAAGCCTGGAATAGGAATCAAAATATGAGATTCAGGGACCAGCAGTTAGCATAAAGGCTATGTCCCATGTAGTTGATCGTGGTTTAAGACTTGGACCTGGTGGCTTAAACTCACTATGGGTGCATGGGTGTGCGTGCCCAAGATCCTGAGAGGAGAATGGAGGAGCAGAGATTGCAGCGTGGCCATCCCTCCTGGGGGGTGATTTCTTGCTTTCTGTCTCTCTGTCACTCTCTGTCTTTCTGGCGAGCACATGCGCCCTATAGCAAAAACTTTAAAGAAATAATGAGATTCAAATTTTGTGAAGAGAACTTGAGCTTCACTTTTCTCATATGCAAAGTACAAGTAGCCCTAGGTTCAACCTCAAGCTCAGTGTTTGCAGACAACATCATAAGTCACACAAAGCACAGCCCTGAGTCTAGACATGTATTTGATTTTCAAACATGCAACTTAGTGGCTAGACAACTTCAAAAATGTTAATCTTGGCATCAATTTTAAGAAGTGTGAAATGTTGATAAAAATGATTCTTCTTCATTTGGTTGCTCTAAAGATTAAATGAGAACACCCTGTATTAGGCTGTTCTGTTCTGCTGTCTTGATCTCCATCAGCCTCCATAGTGAAATGTTCTTTACTTGCTCCTCAAATATTCAGGTTCCCATGAGAAAAAATAATCCAGTAGATCATCTTTGTTAGTGAAATGTATGTATGCAATTTCTCTCTTTGGAGGATGTAATTCCAGCTATCCCTTCCACATGATCTACCTGGACAAGGACCCAGGGAACTTGCAGGTGAGCTTAGTCAAAGTACATCTACCGTAAGCAGCAGATGATACCATACAGCTACTCCAAGAGCCTGTACAAAACAAAGGACTTGAAACTACTATAGGAGCACTCCTGAGCTCCTGAGCATGTGTTTCCTTTTATGTCTTTGCTGGGTGTGGAAGTGCATCTAAGTGATTCTTTTTCTTCTTACTTTTCAATAGCTTTACTGGGATATAATTTATAAACTACAAGGTCTAATCTATTATTTATTAAATCTCTTTGTTGAGTAGCTGTCTTTTTTCTCTCTTTGTCGAGTATCTCTGATGGTCCTTCTGTGTGTGTCATGCTGTGTTTGCACAGATGTCCTTCTGAATGCATCCAGATGTGTTTCTCTGGGTACCATCACCTTGGTCTTTGTGTATCTGTGTCTGTGGATCTTGTTCCAATGAGAGCTTTGTCTACGGTGTCTGAGTGTGTCTCGACTATGACCCTATTTGTGACAGTCTGGGAATGAGTCTGTGTGCCTGAATGAATGTCTGTATGTATGTGGTGTCACTTTCTAAGCATGTTAGTGTTTGTGTGTGTCTCATCTACACATGTTTGTGTACATCCATATTAGTTCTGAGTCCTGTCAATATTTGTGTTACAAAAGACAAGGTCGATTTGGCCCATTAATGTTACTACCATTTTCCACACATGGTGGAAAAACACAGGTCAATTATTTTAAATTCAGAGACATGTGTGTTTGTGTGTGTGTGTACATAAATACAAGACCTATACCTAGATTGGTTTTAGGGGGCCCTAGTTAGTGGAATTTATAAAGCTTCCCAGTGATTCTGATGTGTAACTCTGTATTCCTAGAGTGGTTAGGTCTATGCCATTCTGGAAATTTGCAACTTGCTTCCCTTAAATTTGATGTTAATTATATCACAGTGGGGAGGGAGGTTAATTTGAACACATTATTGGATGTGAAAGAGAATGTATCCTCCCCTTTCCTGTAGAGCAGGGAAGTATCCCAAGAGACTGGAGGCTGTAAGATAACAACCCCTAAATTAACCTATGAAAACAGCTGAAAAGGAATTCCCCTCCCAGCCCAATCCTCCTTCCATTTCAGCAGACACTTGTCTCCTTTTATGAGTACATCTGTCTAATTAAGCAGATGTAGTGCTGCCTTAATTTCCATATAAATTCTTCAGAGCCTCTGTGGGTGTTAGGCAAACCCAAAGAGGATTTATTAGTATAATAAACAAAGTGTTTTCTTTGAAAAAAATGCATGTTTGCAACATTTTTTCCAGGGAGAGGGTCAGACAGAGAAAATAACCTCACATATGGAATCTGAAAAGGTCAAACTCATAAAAACAGAGCAGAAAAGTGATTGACAGGAACTGGAGTACAAGGGAAACGGGGACAAGTCGGTCCTAAGGAGCAAGGTCTAATGATCTCACATACCCCACAGGAAGTGATGGACTTGTTCATTTAACTGTGATAAAGGTTACACAATGTATGCATGCATGCATTAAATCATCATCTCATGTACCTTGAATATATACAATGTTTATTTGTGGATGAAATAATTTAAAATTTTTTAAAAAGAGAGGGGATGCAAAGGGTGGTGTCTAGAGTCATGGGAGAGAAAATCCAAGAAGGAAGGAAAAAATAAAAACTCAAGTACTTAAAGAAATGGCGAAGAGAAGGCCATCCATCAACTATAAAGAGGATGGGGGAGGAAAGGGCCCCATCCTACAGTTTATGGACTCCACTCATAGTACCCAGTAGAGGATTCTTTGGGATGAAAAACTGAGTGTTGGTTTTTATCAAACTTGTGACACCCTAACTGCAACCCAGGGAGAGCTCTTTTAGATTCAAGGATTTGAATTCTGACACTCATGATGAATTCTGGCAGAAAAGCAGCCTTTCACTCACTGAAGCAAGGAAACCATTCGAATCTCCAACATTCTCAATATCCAATACTACAACCAGAATTTTTAGGACACACAGAAAGTATTCAATAAATATTTGAGGAATAAAGCAACAGGTCTGACTTGAGCAACCTGGTGGATTTGATTAGGCGACATGGAGGTATCTTCAAAAGAATAAAAGCCAACAATCAGCATGAAAACTCTCTCAGGTCTTTGAATTTCTCACAGAGTCTACTATGTGACATAACCTATTTCTAAATATCTGACAAGAAAGAGGTAGAGATAGGAAGTATAAGCCGGTGTGCATTGGTCCGATTTAATGCTAGCCTTCCCTTTAGGAGGAAAATAAAGTGAGGAAACAGTTTGATATCACAATCCACTTGGAAACATTAGTCATTTTAAATAATGCTTTGTAGCTTCTAGATACAGCTCAAAGTGGTTTGGATAGATAAAGATAATAGCTAAAATTTATTGGATTATCTTTATATGCTACTGGCACTGTCCTTTACATGGATGGCCTCATTTCATATTCTCATTTTACTTCAGTAAATTGGTTTGGTAGAGTCCTAATTTTCTAGCAAGAAAAATTAAGATTTGAGAGGTTAAGTCACTTGCATAAAGTCATATAACTGGTGAGAGGAATCAAGAACTTTAACTCAAGCCAACTGATTCTAGCAGCCAAATGCTTTACTACCAGACCTTTGTGAGGATTCTGGATTTTCTCAGTCATGGCAATACCAGATGCCAAACATTTTCATGTTCACTGAAGCATTGATAAATTGAACAAGTACCACATATTTGGTGGAGAAGCTTGGATGGGGGCTACTAGATATTTACCTTCCTTAAATTTCATACATGATGATGTTTATGTACAGCACAGAGTACATAGTGTCACCTAAACTTTGAAGGAAGGTAGGACATTGCTTTGCCAGGCAACTTTTAAGACAGGAAAAAATGACCATCCCACCAAGTTTGATACCTGTTCTTATAACTATTGAGTCTTATGTCTATCACTTTCTAGTTGACGAACCTATAGACCTGGATAAATGTGTTTAGTAACAAGTTAGTCAGTGATAAAATAAGGTTATATCAGTTCTGTCAATTCTGTTTGCCAGTCTTTTAGTGATATAAACTATTTAATCTCTTTTTTTCTTGAGAGTATTTTAGAAGAATGAAGACAAATAATTCTGTGTCTCACCAGTCTCTTCTTGGACTAGAACATCCCGAGATGTTTCCATCCACTGATCTGCAATACATTTTTTATAGTTGGTTCTTGCTTTCCCCAAATGAGAACCAAGAAGATTCTTCTCCTCTGAACTTTGGTATTCATAATATGGGAAACATATCTGTAAGCATTACACTATCTTACATATTAGTATGAATTCTCTGGGATAGTTTTCATTATTATTTTTACTTGTGATTTAGAATCACAGACTTCTGAGGCATTGGGAGGGACATTTACCCTTATACTCTAAAACATGAAATCTCTACATCACAGTTCCTAAGAAAAATTAAAAGAAAAATGAATTTTTTTTTAATTGCCAGAGGACATATGTGCTTGATGGAAAGAAAGGGGATGGGGGAAAAAGCACCTCCCATGGGGCGTGATGCTACAATCCCTTCTCCATTTCTTTGGGGCAAGCACGGTCACATAGCTGGTATATTTTTTAAACTGTCAGGGCTGGGATTCAAATCACAGTCAGTCACATGGGATCTGACTTCTTAACCCTTAGGCAGGCTACCGAGCTCACTCCAAACAAGTTTTGTTTTTAATTTTGGTTTCCCCAAAGATTTCAAGAAATAACCAAGATTTTAGGGTTTTCCTACAGTACTATGCAGCTTTTTGATCAGATTATCATTAGAGGTTAATGCAACAATTTGCTAAATGGATCCTACTATCAATAAAATCTAGGTATTTTCTTAGGAATGACCTGTTGTCTCACTACACTTCCTTTTCTTAGTACCATTTGTAATTAATTGGCTTTAAAATGGAACTCCAACTTAGTGGAAAAAAAAATCTCTCTAGGACAAAAAAAAAAAAAAAAAGAGGGGACCAGCAGTTGGTGTGTAATGGCTATGTCGCTGGACTCCCATGTAATTGACCACAGTTCAAGTCCTGGACCCAGTGGCTTAAACTCACACTGGACACATGTGCATGCATGCCTAAGATCCTGAGAGGAGAATGGAGGAGAAGGGATTGCAGCATGGCCATCCCTCCCTTGGGGTGATGTCTTGCTTCTTGTCTCTCTGTCTCTGTCTTTTTGACTTTTTGACGAGTGCACGCACCCTATAGAAAAACCTCTCAAAAAAAAAATAGAAAAAAGGGAACCAGCAGTTAGCGTAATGGCTATGTCGCTGGACTCCCACATAGTCGACCGCGGTTCGTGTCCCGGACCCGGTGGCTTAAAACTCACGCCGGGCGCGTGTGCGTGCGTGCCCAAGATCCCGAGAGGAGAATGGAGGAGAAGGGATTGCGGCGTGACCATCCCCCCTGGGGGGTGATTTCTCGCTTTCTGTCTCTATGTCTCTCTCTGTCTGTCTGGCGAGCGCACGCGCCCTACAGTGAAAATCTCTCCAAGGGAAAAAAAAAAAATAGAAAAAAGAAAGAAATAGGACTGTAATACAGCAAAGATAAGAGCAAAATCTAGGTCTAGAACAGGTTGTAGAAGTTGCTAATTGGATAGTATTCACCTTTCGATGACAGATATCAACAACTGTTCCTAAGAGTCAAAAAATGAGAAAAGAATAGAGTAGAAAAAAGGAAACAATGGCAACACAGAAACGTGGGAGCATTTTGTATTTTGAGGCGCATTTTATTTCTTTGTAGTCTTTTGTCCCATATCACACTGTCACGATTCAAAACAGCTGGAAGACCTTTTATTATAAATGTTATGCTCCAATTATGTTTAACATATTCTTCTCAAATGGTTGTTTAGCCTGTGTTTAAATAGCTCCTGGGATGTTTCATGTAAAACCTGTTCAGTTCACCCTTTCTTAAATTCCATAAAATTTTTCTTCATAAAAAAAATTCAAGTGGCATTCTGGACTACTTATAGATAAGACATTGTTATTTTCACTAGAAGACACAAAGAAGAGAAGGTAGTAGAAAGACAGAAGTAGAGTTTATCCTCCCACCCAGGAATGTCAGGGCAGCCACCAGAGGCTGAAAAAAGTAAGGAAATAGATTTTTCTGTAGAACACCTGAAGTAAGCATGGCCCTTCAGTATTATAGCTTCCAAAAGTGTGAGTGATTAAATTTATATTGTCTTAAGCCATGAAGTCTTTGGTAACTTGCTTTAAAGCAGCCTCAGGATATTAATACATAAAGTGTAATAAATACTGATAATGTATGTATATTAGTAAAATCATATTGCAACTAAAGGAAGGAAACAATGTAAAAAATATCTATTCCTGGAGAAGAGGCATAAATAGGTGCTGGACCCAGAATGACAGCCACAGGTAACAGGATTGCTAAGAGAACGACAGACTCAGAGCCACATGCCATCTTAGACTGAAGATTGCTCAGAATGACAGACATAGTCTACGTGTACAGTCTGGAATCATAGGGGAAGGCCCTGAGTGTACTGAGCATGCCTCAGGCACACCCATGAGTGGGAAGGTTGGGGGAGGATTACAGAGCGCCAAGACCCTGTCTGGGGTCTCTCTTCCTCTCCTCCATGAAATAAATAAACTAAAAAAAAATCTACTGAAATATAAATGTATCAAGTGAAAAACACAGTAACTGAGATGAGGAATACATTTTTCTTTCTTTGGAGAGATTTTTGCTACCGGTCATATGTACTCTCCAGAGAGATAGACAGAGACAGAGAGAGAGAGAAAGTGAGAAATTGTCCCAGGGGGGTGATCATGCCACAACCCTTTCACCTCCATTCTTCTCTCGGGATTTTGGGCACAGACGCATACGCTCCTGGTGTGAGTAAAGTCTCCAGGTCTAGGACTCGAACCATGGTCAGCCATGTGTGAGTCCAGTGCTTTAACAACCTTACCACCTGCTGGCCTCAAGGAATACCTTTAATTGGTCATCAAAAGACTCTTCAATAGTTTTGAAGAAAGAATTAGTGGCAGTGAAGATGTATCAATTAAAACTGAAACAGAAAGAAACATAAAAAGGGGCCAGCAGGTGGCGTAGTGACTAACCTGCTAGATTCCCACAGGATCAACCACAGTTTAAGTCCAAGACTCTGTGACTTTGAAATCATGCTGGACGTCTATGTATATATGCTCAAAATCTCAAGAGAAAAATTGAGAAGGGATTGCTGTGTGTCCACCCATGCAAGAAGTGATTTATCACCTTCCTTCTCTCTGTCTCTTTCTGGCAAACACACACACTGTATATCAAACACCTAAAATAAATGAATAAATAAACACATACAAATAATAATCAATCGATAAAAGAGATAAAATAAGATCATAAATGTGTTCAAATAAACTAAGCAAAGATAGAAAGAAAACAATATCAAATGAAACACAAACACAAACATTTTCATTCAGATGTATTAATAATTATATTAAATGTAAATTATCTAAAATGATTAAAGGCAGAGTTTAATAAGTTGTATAGAAAATTAAGGCTATACAGGATCAGCAGATAGTATAATGGTTATGTCAGTGGACTCCCAGGTAGTCAACCATGATTCGAGTCTAGGACTTGGCGGTTTAAAACTCATGCCGGGCTCATGTACGTGCATGCCCAAAATCTTGAGAGGAGACTGAAAAAGAACAAATTGAGCATGGCCATCCCACCTGGAGGGATGATTTCTTGCTTTCTGTCTCTCAGTTTCTTCCACGAGTGTACATGTGGTATAGCAAAATCTCTCTTTAAAGAAAAAAAAAAAAAAAAAAAGAAAGAAAAGAAAATCATAACTACATATAGGCCATTTGCAATAGTGCCATGTTAAATATAAAGGAATATATGTAAAAACTACATATCTTTGCTTTAATTTCAAGAAAAACAGTTTTAGTTTTTTTCCCTGAAACTTTTTTTTTAAACTTAATTTACAGTCATTCCCTAAGCATCATCACAGCATACAAAATGTGATTTCCCATCCAGAATATACTGCATAGTAGCTTAGTCATGCATGTTATTATCAAAAATATTCCATTTCTTGTTTCTAGTATTTTTTTTACCCATATTTCTGACCCTCTGTCCTTTCCCACCCTCTTCTCACACTATCTTTGGTGTCTACAGTTGTCTTTCATTCCTTTCCCCCCCACATTGTATTGATCACACAAATTCTTAAATAATCTAACTACTTTCAATAGCGAGTTTACTTGGTACTAGTAAGAAAACCCGTTTTAACTTAAATCAAAGAAATGCTAATAAACTTTGCTTAAAACTTAAAGCCAGGTAACAGGTTAGGATTCTGTTCAAATGGCAGGTATATGAACCTATCCATATCTCGAGACAGGACACAAATCCTTACAACCAAATAAAAAAGTCTACAAGAAAATCAGCAATGTTTTAGTAAAAAGTCATAAAATTATACTTCACTAATTCAGTCTCATGCACTTTATCTTCTATTGTGTTTCAATTTTCCTGATTAAATTCTTGGATATAATATTCAACTCCAGACTTGTCCCTATAATTAAGTTGGCCACTTTCTTAGTTTTTGAACTCTTATTTTTGTGTGTCTGTATTTAATTTTCCTGATATAGCATTCCCTCAAAAACTTCTTGGAGATCTGGTCTGGTACTGGTAAATTCTTTCAGGTTTTGTTTATCTGAAAATGTTCTTGTCTTTTCTTCCCACGTGAAAGATAATCTTGCTGGGTATAGTATTCTTGGCTGAAATTGCTTTTCTCTTAACACTTTGAATATATTTTCCCATTCTTTTCATGTTCACATTGTTTCCGATGAGAGGTCTGCTGTTAGCCTGATGGGATGTCCTTTGTAGGTAACTTGATGTTTTTCTTTTGCCAATCGTTTCTTGTCTTTGCCTGTGGTTTCGGGCAACCTGAGTATAATGTGTCTTGGAGAAGATCTTCTTGGGTTGATTCTATTTGGGGTCCTTTGTATTTCTTGGGATCGGATCTTTGAGTGTCTCTCTAGGTTTGGAAAGTTTTCTTGCAGGATTTCATGGAATAGATTATCAATGCCCTTATGAGTCTCTTCGCTTTCTGGAATGGCAATTATCCAGATATTTGGACATTTGATGGTATCTAGTACTTCTTATATATTATTTTCATTTTTAAGCATTTTTTTTTCAGTCTTTGTGGTGGATTTTTCTAGGCCAGCAATTTTCTCTTCTATGTCTGAGATTCTATTTTCTGTATGATCTAGTCTGCTTTTAATACTTTCAAGGGAGATTTTGACTTCCTGTATTATAGCCTTCATCTCTAACAGTTC
>NW_006204113.1:8114726-8119203 GCF_000334495.1 Tupaia belangeri chinensis
TGGCCACACCACAATCCCTTCTCCTCCTTTCTCCTCTCGGGATCTTGGGCACGCATGCACACGTGCCTGGTGTGAGTTTAAGCCACTAGGTCCGGGACTCGAACCACAGTCGACTACGTGGGAGTGCAACAACATAGCCATTACCCTAACTGCTGGTCTCCTGTAATTCCTCTTTTAGATCTTGCAAGAATTTCCTCATTTCCTGGAACTCATCAGCTTTTTTCTCCTTTCTCTTCTGCAGTTCATTGTCTCTCTTCTTTTCCATCTCCGTTAGCTTCACAATTAAGAATGTTCTAAATTATTTACCAGACATTTCCATGATTTCCATTGAACTGTTTGTGGATGAAGAGGAGTTATTCTTTTCCCTTGGAGGAGAGGTATTTTCTTGCTTTCCCATATTGCTTGTGGTCCTGTGGTGATTTCTAGTCATCTGATGGATGGTGTGTTTCTTCCTAATTCTTGAAGTTTAATCCTGAAAGGACTAGTTCGCAAGAGCCATGAGGAATCTTCTCCTGAAGGCCTGCCTCTCGCCTCTCTATAAATTTCATTTCTTACAAAAAGCTTCTGTCTAAAATATTTTAGAAGGGTTTTCTTTTTGTTTGTTTTGTTTTTTTATTTTTTTACTGATGTCTGAAATCTATTATTAAATTGCCAACAATATTAGAAATACACATTAAAATACATGAGATTCCTAGGAATCAGAGACAATGGAAAGAAAAAATAATGAAGAAAAAAAAGTATGGTAGTTTTACAATTTGAATAAGGGGCATTTTTTTTTCTTTTTTTTCATGAAACTTTTCTTTTAATTAATTAATGTACATTCATCCCCTAATTATTATCACAGTATACAAAAAGTGTTTTTTTCATCCAGAATATACTGCATAATGGTTTAATCATGTATGTTATCATCAATAATTTTCCATTTCTGTTCCATTTCTAGTTTCACATATGTATGTATGTGTGTGTGTGTATTTACTCCTATGTCTGACCCTCTTCCCTTTTCCACCCTCTTCTCACACTATCTCTAGTGTCTACAGTTGTCTTCCATTCCTTTCCCCCCACATGCACTTTTTATTGATCACACAATTTCTTAAATAATCTAACTACTTTCAATAGCAAGTCCAGCTGGTAATTTCAAGAAAAGCAGTTTTGAATTGGTAAGGAAATTTGCTTAAAACTTAAAGCCTGCAAACAGGTTAGTATTCTGTTAAAATAATAGGTATATGAACCTATTGACAGCTCAAGACAGGACAAAAACTCTTAAAACAGGATAACAAAGCCTAGAAAAAAAGCTGCACTATTTTAGTCAAAAGTCACAGAATACTATTTCACCAGTTCAGTGTCATGTACTTAATCTCTCTTCTGTTGTGGTCTGATCTTCCCCACACGCCCGGCGTGAGTTTTAAGCCACCGGGTCTGGGACATGAACCGCGGTCAACTATGTGGGAGTCCAGCAACATAGCCATTATGCTAACTGCTGGTCCCAAGTTGGCCATTTTCTTAGTTTTTGAACTCTTAGTTCTCTGTGTCTGCATTTAATTTCCCTGACAGCACTCCCTTGAGAACTTCTTGGAAATCTGGTCTGGTGCTGGTAAATTCTTTCAGGTTTTGTTCATCTGAGAATGGTCTTGTCTTTTCTTCCCATATGAAGGATAATCTTGCCAGGCACAGTATTTTCGGTTGCAATTGCTTTTCCCTTAACACATTGAATATATTTTCCCATTCTTTCTTCTCTAGCATTGTTTCCCATGAGAGGTCTGCTGTTAGTCTGATGGGATATTCTTTGTAGGTAACTTGCTATTTCTCTCTTGCCAATCTTAGTATCTTGTCTTAGAAAGTTTTTAACTGAAAGAAAAACAAAACATGGGCAAAACCTCTAAACAGATACTCTACCAATGATAATGCATACATGGTTAATAAACATATAGATCTATGACCAATGCACTTAGTCATTTGAGAAACACAAATAAAAGCCACATGATATACCACTATAAACTTACTGATGTGGCTAAAAGCAAAAGAAAGAGCAAAGATAAAAAGAACAAAAATAAAAACAAGAGATTGACAATACCACATGCTGAGAAGAAATGGAGCAGCCAGGATCATCATCTATCGGTGGCTGGTTTCCAGAATGATAGAAATTATTTTGAAAAAAGAAAATCATCAGTTTACTATATATTTCTAACCTTGCATATGTCTTTCAGATCATAACCATACACACAAACACACACACTTTGTACATATATGTTTATAGAAACTTTATTCAGAAGAGTTCAATATCAAAAACAACTCAATTAGTGAAGTGCTATGGTTCATTTATACTACTACTCGGCTATTAGAATAAAATAAAAAAGATAGACAAACCATTGATATACAATAACTCAAATAAATATTTAAATACTCTGCTAAGATAAAAAAGCCATAAACAATAAGTTCTGTAGTATATGATTTGATTTGGAATTACTAAAATATACAGTCAAGGGGCCAGCAAGGGGCAATGTGGTTAAGGCACTGGACTCCCACATGGTCAAGTGTGGTTCAACCACACACCAGGTGTGTATGTCCAAAATCCTAGGTGGAAAATGTGAAGGAGAAGGGATTTTCACATGGCCGTCTCAATGGGACATGATTTCTCACTTTCCCGTTCTCTGTCTTTCTCTGGCAATCACACATGCCCTGTAGCAAAACCATATATATTATACATACATATACATTATATATGTAATATATATGTATATTTCATATATACATATACACACACACACACACACGTAGTCAAAAACTAGAAAGACAAGTACAAGAATTTGTGGGTACAGTGAGTTGTTGATCAGAAAGCAGCAGCAAGAAGGACTTACTGAGTTTATATAACTCTTCTGCTTGGAATTGTGGTGGTTAGTACATAAATATTCACAAGCTTTTTGTTTTGTTTGTTTGTTTTCAAATGACAAAGGTACACACTATAGAGAGTGAATTCAACCATTTGAATTAAAAAAGTCTATGCAACTGCACAAAACTCACAACAGAATGCAAAGGGTAACAAATGATTCTAACTCTTATCAATGAATCACCTAAGTCCTCCAAAATAGATAGAAAAGAAAAGAATTGAGTTAAATAACTGGAAATTGTTTTGACTGGATATTGTAAGACTTAAGACAAAGAAAAATTACAAATACCATATTCTGGTCAGTAAATTTTTTAAGAGTAGTAGTTCTATATGTACACTAGTGTTGAATGAGTTAGTTTCTGCCAGATAAATTACAAGTAAGAAAAGAGTTAAAATGAGAATGAATGAAGTCGCATTACTGGATAGAATTTAGAACTATTATTATATACAAATAGACACAGAAATCATTATATGTGTGTGTTTGTGTGGGTTAGTGTATGTTCATACATTTCATACGTCTGTTTGCTCTAAGAACCTAGGAGCTATGATATTGCAGTAGTATTGAGAATATCTAACACCCGGTCCCTAGTTTCTAAATACAATGCTTGAATAAACAACCTTCTTAGAAAAGTGGGTTCTTTTCAGACTGAGCCAGGAAAACACAAATTGACCCAGGAACATCTTGTGGTGGCTGAAAGTAAGGACACCTTCCCTTACATGGAACCTAGTTATGATTTATGGTCCTTTTTATATGCTATACTGACTTGCTATTAAAACATTTTTCAAAAATTGCAATGTGGGGGTCCAGCAGGTGGTATGATGGTTAAGGTACTGGATACCCTCATGGCAATCCATTATATCCATTTTATATATATATATCTGTAATATATAATCAGCACCACTGTAACTTCCATGTACTTCCTGTCACATAAACATATGTGAGCACCAATGTGCTGCCTAAAATGCTAAAATGTTTGGTATCACCTAACTTTCAGTAGCCAGAACTTGAGAGAGTGAAAAAAAAAAGATCTTCTTATTAGCACTCCAAATTAACCCACCATGTCACAAAGCCATTCCATGTGCTTGCATAAGATGTGTATTCCATGACAGTAACACCCTAAGGTATGCTGCATTTTGTTAATATCAGCGATTTGTATATTTATTAAGAGAAGAATTCATGGAGCCAGCAGGTTGCATGGTAGTCAAGGTACTGGACTTCCACATAGCTGACTGTGGTTTCTCACTCTTCCTCTTGCTCTGTCTCTTTCTCTCTCTGGTCAATTAAAAAAAATGATAAATAAAATTAAATAAATAGTTCTTTAAAAAAGAGAAGCATTCATACAGTTAGTAATATATATTTTTTTCTAAAAAAAAGGAGTATATTACCACTATATTCTGTCATAGATAGTTTTTTGTTTGTTTATGTTTTTGTTTTGTTTTGTTTTTTATTTTGAGAGATTTTTGCTATAGGGCACGTGCGCTCACAGAGACAAAGAGACAGAAAGCGAGAAATCACCCCCCAGGGGAGATGGCCACACCGCAATCCCTTCTCCTCCATTCTCCTCTCGGGATCTTGGGCACGACGCACACGCA
>NW_006204113.1:8119240-8125306 GCF_000334495.1 Tupaia belangeri chinensis
ACTCGAACCGCGGTCGACTACATGGGAGTCCAGTGACCTAGTCATTACGCTAACTGCTGGTCCCATGTCATAGATAAATAGTTTTAAGAAAAGATTTTTATTTTTAATACACAAGTGAACTGGGGAAACCCCAAGTCCAAGAAGGCTTTTTCATAATCTTTACCCATCTCTCACTGATGTCCATTCAGAGAATGGCACATATTATCTTTTTTTTTTTTTTTTTTTTTGGATGATTTTTCTTCGTGTGCTCGCCAGACAGACAGAGGGAGACATAGAGACAGAAAGCGAAAAATCACCCCCCAGGGGCGATGGTCACGCCGCAATCCCTTCTCCTCCATTCTCCTCTCGGGATCTTGGGCACGACGCACACGCGCCCGGCGTGAGTTTTAAGCCACTGGGTCCGGGACGTGAACCGCAGTCGACTACGTGGGAGTCCAGCGACATAGCCATTACGCTAACTGCTGGTTCCCGTGCATGCTATCTTTGAACACAGGCTCAGGTTATATAGATTAATAAAGGTTGTGTGTTAGGCAATCATATTGCAATGCCTTTAACAAGCAGCACTTTTATTATTATTTTTTTTTTTTTAGTAGTTTTGCTTTAGGGCATGTGCATTTGACAGAAAGACAGGGAGACAGAGAACAAGAAATTACACACCAGTGGGGATGGCCACACTGCAATTCCTTCTCCTCCATTCTCCTCTCAGGATTTTGGGCATGCACACACTGGCAACCAGCATGAATTTAAAGGTACCAGGCCTGGGACTTGAATCATTGTTGAAAACATGGGAGTCCAGGGCCTTCACTACTAAGCCGCCTGCTGACTCCAGGAAGCCGTACTTTATGTGCCCCATCAAGATTGCTATCATGGGACCAGCGGTAAGCATAATGGCTATGTTGCAGGACTCCCATGTAGTCGACCGCGGTTCGTGTCCTGGACCCAGTGGTTTAAAACTCATGCCGGGAACGTGTGCGTGCGTGCCAAAAATCCCAAGAGGAGAATGGAGGAGAAGGGATTGCGGTGTGACCATCCTCCCGGGGTGGGGAGGTGATTTCTCACTTTCTGTCTCTCTGTCTCTCTCTGTCCGTCTGGTGAGTGCATGTGCCCTATAGCAAAAATCTCTAAAAAAAAAAAAAAAAAAATTGCTATCATGAAGTCTCCGCTATCATGAAGTCCCCGACATCTTCCTCAGTAATAACCATGTCTGTTGGACTTTTCCCAAACTTACTAATAGCACAGTTCAAAAAAGTCGGAATGTCAAATATTCTGCAAACACAAAAGTCACCTTGGGTAAATCTCAGTCCCTGTGAATGAGATTCCCCTGGATATAAATGAAACAATTATTTTAAAGAAAAGGTAGTTTTGAGCCTCTTTGTGGAGATAATCTAAAAGAATGGGAGGGGATTAAATGCAGAAAACACATAGCTTCAAAAACTGAAGCCAGAGTCCTTCGAAACTGTTACTCCTCTTTTATACACTTATTTTATATATCAAAATTTTATTTTTAGCACACTCAGAACTTCTCCACTGCACTGAGACAGCATTTAAATCAATCCTTCCCATTGCCAATAAAAGCACAGGAGGAAAGAATGCAGAGAAAAAAATAACAGCTGAGATTTTTTTCTTCCAGGTGGAGGTTCAGGATTACAACACGTTGTTTATAAAACTTGGGATTCCTGTAGTTTGTGCCTGGAACTCTTTAATGCAGCCATTAAAGAAACACAATCCAAACATACAAAGTAATTACAAAACAACCTAGGTTTCTTCATATATTTTTAAAAATACCTTCAATGACCCTTCTATCTTCCTAAAACTCTGATAAAAAGCCTCCAGCTCTATAAAAACTATAGAAAATTTCAACTCTAGGTACCTCCAGCTCTATAAAAACTATAGAGCATTTCAACTCTAGGTAACAATGAAAAATAATATTTGAAAAAGCGACCATTATTATTATTATTATTATTATTATTATTATTTTACTTCTGTTATATTTCTCTCCTTACATTTTCCCCAGACACTTTCTTAGAGTATGAGGGAAGAAAAAAGATTAAGGGAAACAAAAAATATGCTCTAAAGTTCATGGGGGAAATAGGAATTCAGGAGTCTCACAATAATAATTTTTATTCAGCATATTAAATTTAAATGAAATAGTTGACCCATACCTCGGTCTTTTTAATAGACTCTGTTATATTTCTCTCCTTACATTTTCCCCAGACACTTTCTTAGAGTATGAGGGAAGAAAAAAGATTAAGGGAAACAAAAAATATGCTCTAAAGTTCATGGGGGAAATAGGAATTCAGGAGTCTCACAATAATAATTTTTATTCAGCATATTAAATTTAAATGAAATAGTTGACCCATACCTCGGTCTTTTTAATAGACTCATGTTTAGCTCTTCTTTAGATCAGTAACAGATTAACTGCAAAGTATTGAAAGTCTTTTGTCTTTTTTTGTTTAACTTCTACTTCCCTTTAAAGAGCAGTGTCTAGGATTTATCAGTCATTAACACTAATCTACTGTTGGTCTTCCAGGAAAAATATATGAGTTTGAACTTAGGAAATATTCAAGAAGAGCAGTCTAAAGGTTTCCTTGTCAAAGTGCTGATAGTTGTTTAAAGAACACTGTTGGATCATTTATTTTAATAGCTTTTCATTTCCTGTTCCAGTTTGTAATACCTGTGAGACTTAGGAAATAAGTGCTATTCTAGACCAGTCTCATTTGTAAACATTGATCCATTTGCTCTTATTCTGATTGGAATTGAAATAAATGGCTCTCCTCTGTTTTTATGCCCCGTCATCCCAGTTGTATGTCTCAATGACCTATGGCCGTTGATCACAAAGTACTTTCAGTAAAAGTACTGCTGAGCTCTGAAGCATGTCACTAACTAACTTCAGCAAAGCACAAAACGTAAGGGACTATGGCTTCTTCCTTTTGCAAAACAAATAACAAACTTGTTTTAGGAAAAGGGGAAAACAGCCCTTTTGAGAAAATAGGGTAACTTTTGTTAAAGTGTCATATCAGTTTTCTGACAGACCTTGTTTCAAATGCTAGGCTGGCTATGTACCAGCTCCATGACCTTGAGCAAATTATCTCATTTTACCAGCCCAGTTTACATACCTATAAAATGGAATCAATAATTGTACTGTCTTTAGAGGATCATTATGAAGATTTAATAAAATAATGATTAACAAAAGACCTAGGAGAAGTTGTATCACTTCAGTACATTGAATTCATCCCACATCATGATACTAGGAAAGAAAAACTGTAATTGTGAGGTATTAAATATATACCTTCCCAAACTAATGGTATATTTTCTTAAAAATGAATCAAATATCCTCCACTGTGTGTAGGGGTGAAAGTGAATAAAAGATATTGATGAAATATAAATGAGGAGATAATTATTGTGAGGAAGATAGAGTTTAGCCAAGTTCATTATATATTTTTCTCTTTAAATATTTATCATATGTAATTTTTTATTTCTATATAATTGTTACACATATTTACAGGTTACAGAACAGTCTTTTAAAGCATGTAGATGGTGCATAATAAAAAAAATTGAGGATATAAACATATTTACCACCTTCAACATTTGATATTATGTTGTGAACATTTGAAACTCTCTCAAATGATTATTCTGCAAGTATATACTAACATGTCTATGACATGCTTTACTGTGAGGTAGTTCTAAAGAAAAACATTGATTAAGAAGAATCAGGCAACAAACCATCTCATAAATTAACAAAGATAATCTTAAAATAGTCAATGAAGAAGAATTTGTAATTTACATGTAGAGGGCTGTGGGAGATAAGAATTTATAATCTGTGGGATCAGCAGATGATACAATGGCTACATCACTGGACTCCCATGTTGTTGACCATAGTTCAAGTCCCAGACCAGGTGACTTAAAACTCTTATGTCAGGCACATGTGTGTGCATGCCAAGGATCTAGAGAGAATGGAGGAGAAGAAGAGAAGGGATTGCAGCATGGCCGTCCCCTCAGGGGGTGATTTCTTACTTTCTGTCTCCCTATCTCGCTCTGTCTGTTCTGCAAGTGTATGCACCCTATAGCAAAATCTCTCTCTCTCTAAACAAAACAAAAAAAAAAAGAGTTTATAATTTGAAAAAAAAATCTGTGGTTATCAGTCATTGGTCCAGTTAGAGATAGGTAAAATTGTATGTAACAATAGCTCAGTAGGAAGAGATAAAAATGAACACTTTAACTCGCATTGTGAGTTCTTATAAGACTATAGTATTATACTGTGCATAAAGAAATAAGTCCTTGAAAAACCAAAGATATAAAACAAAATTGGGAAGAGATGTTTAAAGTGAAGACAAAATAAAGCAGTGATTTGGTGATTTACAGGCTTAACAAATTCTTAATTTTAGCTTTTTTAAAATTTTATTTTACTATAGAGAAAGACTCAGCTGTAACTTTTTGGACTTTATCTCTATTATCTAGTTCTATACAATGAGTAATGGTTATAATAAATATATAAATTGAAGTCTGGGGAGACACTATCAAATAGTTAGTGAATCTATATTTAAACTAGCTTGTGTATAAAACTGTTGAATTTACATTTAGTCCTGTTGTTTAGTGTTATCATTAGCATGTGTGGACTTTTACTTTTTTTCTAGTTGTTTCGTGTTCTCTTCTGTCTCTCTTTAGCTCTCCTGGTACAGTAGTCCCTTACATATTTCCTGAAGAGTTGGTTTCATTTTGAGTTGTTTCATGTTCTCTTCTTTCTGTCTCTCTTTAGCTCTCCTGGTACAGTAGTCCCTTACATATTTCCTGAAGAGTTGGTTTCATTTTGGTGAATTCTTTCAGCACGTGTTTATCTAGGAATGATTTTATTTCTCCTTCTCATTTAAAGAATAATCTTGCTGGGTATAAGTACTCTTGGCTGAAATTGCTGTTCTTTCAGAGTTTTAAATGTTTCCCATTCTTTCTTTTCCTGCATTGTTTCAGCTAAGAGATTCAATGTTAGTCTAATGTGATAACTTTTGTAAGTAATTTGGCATTTCTCTCTTGCCGATTTAATAATTTTCTCTTTGTCTTTGATTCTTACCAACTTTGCTATGAATGGCATTGGAAAGAAGCTTCTTATGTTGTATGTCCTGCATTTGATGTTTACATAACTCTCTAAATTTGAGAAGTTGTCAGCTAATATATTATTAAAGATGTTTTCTATGCTTTTACCTGTCTCTTCACCTTCTGGAATACCTATAATGTGGATATTTGGCTCTTTATTAGTGTCCGTGATTTCCCATATACTGTCTTCAATTTTCGTGGTTATTCTATTCAGTTGCTTGGACTAGATCAGAGGTTTTGTCTTCAAAGTCGGAGACCCTTTCTTGTGCTTGATCTAATCAGCTATTGATACTTTTGAGAGAGATTTTGATTTCCTGTAACATATTGTTTATCTCCAGAAATTATATTTGATTCTTTTCCAGTGTGTCTATCTCCTCATGGAGTTTAAAAGATTCTCTTATCTCCTGTAATTGGTTCTTTGTTTTCTCTTGCATATGGTTGAGTATTGTTACAATGAACACTCTAAATTCTTTCTCTGACATTTCTGTAATCTCTTGTATTTTATCTACTGTTGGCAAAGGGTGATGATCCTTTAAGAGAGAGGAATTTTCCAATTTTCTCCTATTTCTTTAGATTCTGCTTTGAGTTTTAGTTATCTGATGATATATTCACTTCCTCTTTGGAGTATGTTTCTGTAGCTGTGAGCTCCTGTACTTTTCTATGATACTTGTAAGAGCTGTGCCAATTTCCCTTCTTTATTATGGGTGGGATCATGGAATCCATTGTAGGAGTTTAGGGTTTAGTATTCAGAAGGGAATTTCTCTCCTCTTACTGCCAATGGAGTTATAGAGAAAGAATTCTTCCAGAGTCTCTTATTTTCAGGTATTCGAATCTTGTATACCCAAACCTAATTGTTCCCAATGTGGTAGGAGGTTGTGCTGACAGAATGTAAGGTAGTAGACCAATTCTCACTGTGCACACATGTACCACACAGGCTAGAGAGCCACTCCTCCCTCACAGCAGGCAGGGGTTCCTGCT